>NC_136503.1:48286542-48386542 GCF_053919585.1 Euprymna scolopes
AAACCCTAACCCTAACGCTGTCACGGTGTTTGTATAATAATACCGAAATTTGTATTTCTAAAGAATGGAGGGGATAGATAAAGTTCTGAAGCAGATTTTGACAAAATTAAAATGTCAAAAATAAAAATCAAGTTGCTTCGCAGCAAGGACATGAAATTAATTTTTGACCGATAGTAGTAAAAATCTTGAGATTAAAAAAAATTTTTTTAATAAAATAAAATCAATAATCAGTTCTGTAAGAAGTTATACTTGTTAAAGGACAGCGGAAGTCTTACGGGATTTGTTATATATTCATAATAATCAAAAGATCATAAAAAAGGTGAGAAAATAATGACAAAATAATAACAAATAATGAGTTGATTGTGATGTAATGAAATCCCAATATGGCTGAATGAAGAGTACATGATCACGTTTAAGAAAACAAAAAAGCGCGCTTCTTGTATTTAAAGACCAAAAAAAAAAGATTTATAATAAGAAATTAAATAAATTAATCAAACCATAATAAAAATAAATAGAAAATTTAAAAAATAAGATTGAACAATGTTGTAAAATAAAAAAACAAGAACGAAAAAAAAAAAAAAAAAAAAAAGGAAATATCTTTGGGACAAAAAAAAAAAAAACGAGTGGCCACTTTACTTTACACCGCTTTATTTTTTGGCTCTCTTCTCTTCTAAAAAACACAACACAAATCGGCATTTTGTTTTTGTTTTTTCGTAAAATTTTCTCAACGAATGATAGATATGCAATCTACTTACATTTAACGATCGAAAATCTTCGGCTTTTCCCCACAAAAGATCAAAATATACTTTCTTGCTACAGTTCAATAATAGTGAACTCAACGTAGCCATATGCCATGAAGACTCGCCGGTGACGATTGGTTTTTAATTCCGACCAATCAGCGCCGTTCTTACAACGAAATCATTTTCTTACACCCTCTTTTTCTTTCTTAATATATATATATATTATATATATCAGAATAGACCACCCGTGACCTGTTGGGTCAGGTTTTTAATATATAATTTTTTTAACTTAGACATTAAGTTGATAATCATGTTTTATTGAAAATGGATGACATCATAAAGGATGAATGATAACTTTTGGCAACCTTAAAAAAAAACTAAAACTAAAATTGAGTTTGTTGCTTCTTTTTTTTTTTTTTCTTTTTACATGGGGGTCATCACTTACCAAGGCCCGGAATCCACTCGGGGATAAGGGTTATTTTGTTTACAATAATCAATGGGATAATATCGTAGTAATAGTTGGTATTGGAGATTTGATAAAGTGTCTTACTTAAGGGGGCGATTCATCAGGAATTTGTTTACGCTGGACTTGAAGACATCCAAGTTATAGTCAGGTGGGAAACAGGCAAACGGAAGAGAGTTCCACAGGCGTGCACTTTTCTTTTTTTTTTTTTTTACACGGTAGTCACCACTTATCAAGAGCCAGAAGCCACTCAGGGATAAGGGTATATTGCATGTACAGTACGTTGTACGTTAGTGTTGAGATTTCATAAAGTGTCTACTTAAGAGGGCGGTTCATCAGGAATTTGTTTACGTTGGATCTGAAGACATCCAAGTTGTAGTCAGGTGGGAAACAGGCAGATGGAACAGAGTTCCACTGGCGTGCTGTTCTAAGAAAGAAGCTGTGTTCATGGAATCTACGTTTTGATTTAGGCACAGATAGAGAGTGGGGAAAATTTTTGACAGTGGCTTCAGCTAGACGGGTGTTTTTCGTAAAAGATTGGCGAGGGGAGACCAGAGATTGGAGCTCAGACGAGCACTTGCCATGGAAATAACGGTAAAACAAAGACAGGCTCACAACGTCTCTTCTGTGGGAGAGAGGTTGAAGGGAAGAGAAAAGGGCATCCCCCACTAAGCCACAAAGTCTATTTTGTACTCTGTCAAGGCAGGATAGGCTCTTTTTAGCAGCTCCTGCCCAGATATGGCAGCAGTATTCCATCCTTGGACATACTTGGCTTTTATATAGATAGAGAATTGCATCAGTAGTGAGATATCTTCTGGAGCAGTAGAAGGAACCCACCATCTTTCCAGCGACCTTGGCAACAGACTTGATGTACGTGTTCCATATCATATTAGGAGTAAAGGTCAAACCCAGAAGCTTGTCAAAACATTGAGCTTCTCCTAGGCGAGAGCCATCCATTACAATTGATGCCAGATGGGGATCAGAGCGTTGATGGTGTAAAGATAGGAGCTTGGTTTTAGATGCATTAAAGGTAACCAGCCACGTCTTCCCCCACTGAACTACACGCTCGAGATCAGAGGAGAGAGAATCAGAGAGAACTTTGTCATTTACAGCCTTTGATGTGTTGCCGTAGATGGTCGTGTCATCAGCATAGATGTCAACGAATGATTTAGGTATGTGTTTAGGGAGATCATTGATGTAGATCAGGAAGAGAGTTGGGCCCAGGATGGACCCCTGAGGGACCCCAGCATTAATACTGCAGGCCTCCGATTTTTGTCCATCGACCACTACTCTTATGAGCCTACTAGAGAGAAATGATTTAATGATTGAGAAAACATTTCCAGTTATACCGTAGCTGGAAATCTTGTGAAGTAGGCCTTTATGCCATACCTTGTCGAAGGCCTTTGCTATGTCAAGTGCAATTGCCCTAGAAATTGCCATTTTCAAGTAAATAAATATAATTTTCTTGATAATAATCATTCATTTTTATCCTCCCCTCTCTCTCTTTCTCTCTCTCTCTCTCTCTCTCTCTCTTTATATATATATATATATATATATATATATATATATATATATATATATATATTTCAGGTTGTCATTGTATACATCACGAGACAACAATAAAATGTAAAGAGATTATAATTAAGTAGAATGCAAATTTATGACATCTTCATTATTTTGCAATGATCATGCTGTAAGTAATCACTGCAAACAATATTTATGTTTGTCTGCATTTGTTTCTGAAATGTCCATTTAATTATCACCTACAACAAAGGTAGAAGAGTAACAATTATATGAAGCCTTCTTCAACATAAGTTCTTTAATCAATAAAATACAGGTAATATACAATTGAATTGTTTAAAAATTATACACATTGAATAAGGAAAATGAAGTCCAGATTTTTCTTTCCTACTATGACCAGCTAAATAAATGAAGACAATTCTATTTCAAAAAGTTAAAAGTATGTATACATGTGTGTGTGTGTGTGTGTGTATAAAAGGGCGAATGAACTCTTTTTCTGGGTCAACGGCCAACTAGCACCGTGTATATTTGTGTGTGTGTGTATATGTGTATTGGGGTGGAGAGGGTTCCCGTAAGCCGTGGTGAAGGCACCCTTTCTAGGAGAAGCAAATCTCTGATTTAAAAAACCATAAAGCGGAAGACCAGTACCCGCATTAAGATGGTCTGCAGTTTAATTTGTTGCTGGTTATCTTGCTCTTGCTTGTTGCTGGATCTCAACATTTTGAACCGAGAGAGAGACTTAGCTGTCGTACAAAGCTAAGACTCTGTAACATCATCTTTGTATAGATACTCCCTCAGGTATTTGGGCTCATGGATTTTAAATGTCTGAGGGAGTGGCACTCGTCTGACAAGACGTTGCAATCATCATATATATATATATATATATATATATATATATATATGTATATTTATATAATGGTTCTATAGATTAGTTTTCGAGATGTAAATCCACTGAAACCAGTGCGATTATTAAAGAGTGCTCAATAGAGGACTGAGCAGATATATAAACTATTTATTATACAAACATTATAAGTTACATATGTGCATACATGTTTCAGTATATACAAAATGAATGAACCTTGATTTTTGTTTCAATATTGTTTCTTTTATCGGTCTGTTGAGGTGGGGCTCTCTGCATTGAGATTCCACTGAAACATGTATGCACATATGTAACCAATAATGTTTGTATAATAAATAGTTTATATATTAGTGGCCTGGCAAGGCCACAGAGGAAACAACCAAGTAAAAAAATACCCTAAGCAAAATTCATCCCAAAGCAACAAAACTAAAGCTGGCTTGCCAGGATACAATATATACAAATGTAGGGAAATGTGGGCATATTTTATTAGTTTGAAAATATAGCTTTTTTACCAATCGTCATAAAATTTTAACCCCATAGTATAGTATTATAATCTTCACAAAGCCTACAAATTTTCATGTAGTTTCATCCCATAAAACCAAAGATATGAGCATTTTAATATTCAATTTGGCTATGAGTATAGATATATCCATATATATATATATATATATATATATATATATATATATACATATTTAGTAGAAATGGTAATTAATAAAAACCTGAAGAAAATGCTCAAACCCACCCAACCCAGCACACCCTACACCCAACAAAATAACACATACCCTCAATCACCACCAACCCTAAACACCCCGTAACCTTATCCCACATAACCACCCAATAATCGGCGTCAATTCTCCTCCCCCTAGCCAAACTCACCCACCCAACCCAACACACCCTACATGCAACCTCCACGATTTAACACAGGAATTTGTTTACATATAACTATGTGGATTTACACCTGCACAGGTAAGTACGTATTGAAATGTATAACTGACTGGTGTCTTATGTGCATAGAGTATGACACCCCAATATAGCCTTCTGCCTAAACCGATCTATAATACCCTAAAAAACCAAATACCCCAACTTAGAACAATAACTACAGTAGTTAATCCCCATAAAACTACCTCAAACTCCCCCCAAAATCTATGTATGGCTACCTACGACCACTATCCCAAGTGCGTGTGAGTTTATTATTGCGTACGTAGGTACATGTGTGTGGAACCTATGTCCATATTTTACGACGTGTCACGCTGTATATCTGTACGTATATGCATGCGTAGATATCGGTGCGTATGTGCGAGTAGGTGTATATCTTTGCAAATGTATGTATGGATGTATGTGTGCATATGTGTATGCGTTTATGCATGTATGGGTGCGTGCATGCATGCGTGTGGGGATGTGTATCTGTAAGTGTGTATGTATATGCGTGTGTGTGCGTCGGTGCTCATGTGTGCATCCACATCAAATCATTAAAAACCTCCACAGTTAACTTTAAGGTCAATTGAGGTCAATGGGAGCAATGCGGGTGTATATTTATGCATGTATGCATGTGCGCATGTGTTTACATGTTGAGGCGGAGATGTATGTATACATGTGCGCGTTTCTTTATGTGTATGTGTGTGGGTATGCGTGCATGTGTGTGCTCGCGCGTGCAGCCCAAGGTTAACATTATCAAAGCACTTAACAACAAATAAATAAGAACATATGAAAAAATAAAAAAATAAAAATCAAATAGATAAACCGAATCGTAGCCCCCTCTCCGCCTCCCAGCGAACACCCAACAGGTCAAGACATACTTACCAAGAAATCATCTCACTAACGAGACGCCAACAACCTAAACCTTAGAACCCAAAACTTAAAGTAACCCCTCTCTCTTTACCCCTACATATCTCCCTCCCCCCTCCATATATCCCTATGTCCTTAGCCACACCAGAGAGGAATATCCCAGACCCCCCACAACCACCCAATGTTCTTGAAATCCAAAACTAAAGCATTACCGACCGACCTAGCACCCCGCCTCCCACCTTCCCCCTTTTCTCTTTCCGCTTTTCTCGCACACCTCACCTGACATCATTCATTCCTTCATTCCACCATAAACAAACTTTTCTGTAAAGTCTGAGGAGGCTACATAATGGTCAAAAAACGGTCACGTAGCTGAAACAAAAATGTAACTGAACAGAAGAAAAACGGTAATAAAAAATAAAACGTATATATATATATATATATATATATATATATATATATATATATATATATATATATATATATATATATTTGCCCAAAACCTCTGACCTTGATGGAAGGGAGACCAAAACTTGTTGTTATGGTTTCAAATGTTCTAAAATAAAGCAAGAGGTGACTTGATTCCAAATAGTTCTCATATGTTATATCTCCCCTCTTTTGGAAATAGGATACGATATTTGATGGATGGTGTAGCAGAGATATGACGAAATATTTATTTTCTCTCATATGTATGCACAATCCACAATCACTTGCATACAAATAAATTGTGAATACAGTCACATCTAAGCTTATGTAGAAATGCACTAGTCAATTTGAACAATTCTGAACATGTGCCACTTTCAGCTATTTCCACCCAAAGCTGGATACGAACCAAATATGTCAGTCCGGGTAGAGATGTCAATGGAAACAGATGTGGCATTTCCTCTCGCCTCTCATTAATCATGATGAAAGACCAATTTGGATTCAATTATTTTCCTGTCATAATACATGTCTGCCAATTCAAGTTGCTTACATTCCTGTACTCTTTTTTTTTTATTTATTTATTTATTACATTTTCATCCTAACCTAGGCACAGTGCCACTTTCATGTAGGGGTTACTATCAGGGACAGAAGTTACAGGGACACTATGTAGGGAGTTGAGCAGCAAGGTGTCTGATAACATTACACTTGAACTTCTGCATGTCAGTACAGTTGGGGAAGCAGGAACCTGGAAGGGCATTCTTAAGTCTAGCAGTTCTGGATAGAAGGCTTTCTTATATCTAGGGATCTCTACTGAGTAGGAGTGGGACTGTGCTGCTTGTCGAGTTTGTCGGGGGTATTTACGTCGAGGGGGTACAAGGGCTTGTAGTTCGTTGGAGCATCAACCATTAAAATACTTCTAATACAGGCAGAGGGATGCAACATTTCGTCAATGGTACAGAGGTTGAAACTTAGATGACAGTTCAGGACCTATCAAATTGGCGACTCTCTTTTGCACCCAGTCCAAGAGTGAGAGACTAGTAGCAGACTCAACAGCTCAAATGTGACAACAATACTCCATACATGGGCGAAGGTTGCCTTGTAGAGGTACAGGATACTTTTATGCTTGCATTAAATAAAGATTGTTATAGATTATAGATTGTAGAGAAAATGTTGAAATTTTACTTAGATCTCTGGTATCTGGTAGATCTTTTTTATTCAATTCAAGTTAGATACATACAAACATGGCCAAAACAAACAAATGGCTATCTTCCACCTCGACACTCTAAAACCAAACATCTAACTGCTAAAATGATGACCTTCGACATAATTTGTAAACACATTCTCTTCTGATCCCAACATTTTTTAAACAAAATGTTGACGCCAACAAACATTTAAAAAAAAAAAAGCAGCAGTAACTTTCAGGTTCCTTTTGGACAGGTTAAAGTGTGTAATCCCAAAGGGAAAACTGACAGAACTTCTCTTCATCAACACAGCAATTCAAACAAACAAATCTGAGCTCCGATGTTTTCTCTCAGCTCTCAAACACTCCCTGTTCTCCCCAATCCATTCCTCTTTAAGCAGCTCATCTCATATACAAATTAATGCCACATAATAAAAAATCCGGCTACAAACATGAGTTCTTTACCTCGTTTTCTTTTCTGCAATACTTACACCAGGCATGTCACACAGGTGCGCTGTCACTTTTGTGAATAGTTTATTCTATTATATTCTCCCTACCCCGATATCACTATCGCACAAATGGCAGGGAAACAGTGATCACCTTTGATGGGTGCTTCTACGTAAAATCGGTGGAGGATCGTCCTCGTTTCCATTTTCCTCATTATCATTATCTGGTGATTCTATCATCGTCTCTTCTGGTTCTGTAAATGAAGTTTCTGATCTGATTCTAAGAGGCAGTAGAGGCTCTGGATCATCCTTAAATGGTATGCTATTTTCATCATCATCCTCTGAGGTAGATGTGCAAAATTAAGATGCAGATATCTTTCACACAACATAAGACACCATCAACCAATGTGGTTTGAAAACTTATTATTTTATCCATTTTTCCATTGCAAAATCTGGTAATGCACCGAGCATTCAGGAATTTTACTCAAATATAATCTCTCACTGTATATAGCGTGTTGACAATTCTAACCAGTGATGGTGTGACATTTATCCTTTTTATCCGCTGTTCATATCGGTAGATCTGTAGTGAAGCCAAGACTACTATTTCTCCATTACATGTCTCTTTCTCTCTACTCTTCCCTTCCCCCCTTCCTTCCTTCCTTCCTCCTTTCCTCAAAAATGTGACCAGAGGTTGTAACCAATCAGGACGGAGAACAGTTCTGGTGGAAAAGACAAAAAGAGAGATACAAAAAGTGTTGGAAAGCAAAAAAAGATGGAGACGCGAGTGGTTCCAGAGTCAGGGGACAAAAATGAAAATCACAAACTTTCTATAACCCGATACAACTTGTACGCTGTAATGAATATAAAACCGTTTCGTTTGGAAGTTCCTTTGTTTCTTTATTATTATTCCCAGGTCGGTTTCTACTCCCGTCTTATTAACTTCGACGACTCTCCAAAAGGGGGACCCGCCGAAATGGTGACCTACCCAGCAAGAATTACATTATGGTAACCGCCATAATTTGGCGAATGCCCAACGCCCATATGAACACAGACGATGACGACGTAACAGCAAAGTCCGAGGACAAACACAAAAGAAAAAGAAAAAAAAAACAAGTAAATATATATAAATCCGCCTAAAGAAGTGCCGATAAAATATATTTTTACTGTTTTATGACACGCCTCACCCTATCAAAAAAAAAAAAAAAAATTATGTGATTCCTACCGAATAATTTACGTGATTTAAATAGGACCTGGCCTGAGAAGTCCGAAGGCGGATACCTTGTAAAATATATATAAATACAAAAAAAAAAAAAAATTAATTGTAATTAATTGGCAGTTCTACAAAATTCAAAAATTTTTGCCCGGATACACAAAAAAAAAAAAAACGCACACACACACACAAAACAAAAAAAAAAAACATAAAAAAAAAACTTTCAAACACACATACAAAAATAATTGTCGCCATCTTAAACACGTGAGGAAATTAGCACATATAGAAATTCGCCCAGACAATAACGCAGGTTTTGTCAAAGACATTAACCAGAACTATATATATATATATTTAAAAAAAAAAAAAAATATATATATATATATATATATATATATAAAATTTTTATCAATAAGTTTGAAACACAAATCTCTCAGTTAATTCAATCTCTGGTGAGTAAACGCTTTTCCTTCTTTTCTATTATAACTAGCCCCCCCCCCGCCATTTCTTTTGGTCGCGGCTTCAAAAAAAATATTAACAAAAGATATAATAATAATAAAAATAATCATACAATTTTTTTTTTCAAATAAATAATATTATTAAAATCATAATGGATGCTCAACAAGTAAGCGTAAAACACCCACAATTTATGGAAACTAGTGTCTAGGGATGGTTTGCAATATTACAAGCACAGTTCCATCTCCGACATATTACTATGGACGAGACCAAATTTTATACCGTTATAAGTGCATTGCCACCTGACATAGTGACGAATATACCGCCAGCGGTTTTACACTTGTAAGATTATGTTAAATTAAGGGAGTCGGTATTGTCTACTGTGGGAACATGAGAATTAACAGCGAACCGGATGTTAATGTATCCACCATGAGAGACAAAATGAAAAATCGTCTTTTGCACATGGCTCCACGCATCGCTTCTGCTTGGGAAGAAAAAAATAAGATAACCACAAAATAATTATCGACCAATGGCAGAGCTCCGCACCTAAAATAAACACCTCAAATATCACAGTCTCTGGGAGCCAGTCTGCCACTATAAAAATGAAGGATTTGAGGGAACCAATAGGTGGGAAAAGGAGATTCGCCCTGCTGTGTCAGTGAACGCACGGACGAATTCTCCCACCTGACCTAAAGAGATGAAGAAGAAAAAGAAATAAGGCACCAGTGAATTGAAGCCGACTACGCTCTCATGTTATGTGCCAAACGCCTTCAATTCTAAACAATGCCTAATTCACACAAGCCAAAGAAGAGAGGAGGAGAAAGAAGACGAAGACGCCGGGCTGCTAGCGCTGATGAAAGAAGTCACTCGCTTTCCAGTTACAAGCCAGGACACGCATCACCGACAGCAGGATGACCGCCCTACTCTAACCCTCTCCATCGTCCAAAAGATAAGTTACATTCTACGAACATTCATTCCTTGTCAATTCATACATACCTACAAACATTTTACGAAAATTCATTCCTTGTCAATTCATACATACCTACAAACATTTTTAGAACATTCATTCCTTGTCAATTCATACATACCTACAAACATATTACGAACATTCATCTCCTTTGTTAAATCACATTCCATCATACGAACACTTTGCCTCTCCTAATACAAATTGTTGGTAGTAAATAAAGTCTGTTCTCAACCTTCAACATTTGTTGGTCTTTAATTATATGGAGTCAGAATCTACACACTTCCAACGTTATTCATTTCATGTATTCTTGGTTGTGGCCTCTATGGCATCCTTTCCCACCCCCCTTCCTTTTCATAAAAAACGAGGCCATACTACCTACGAAAAGACTACTAGACCTGAACTCTTGGAGAAATTGATGAGGACCACTACGTTGCCGGGTCGTCCGTCAATATACCTCTAGGAGATGTTAACAGATGCAAATAGAATAGAAGCAAGCGACGAAATAGTGCGGCATAAGTTTATACGCGCACTGCCTAAGCAAATTGCCCCAGTGATAGCGGCTCACACTGAGATGCCCTTGGTAGAGTTAGGTCAACTGTCCGACAACTTGATGCCGTTAATAGAAAATACACCGGTATTTCAGACTGTAGAAAGTCAGGCTCGAACAAGTCACCACGGTACTAGACATACAGGCGAAACAACACCAGTCGGTCTATGCCCGTATAGAAGGAAACAGTGACCGAGAATATGTAGAGCCCATATTTACTTCGCAGAAGAGGCTCGTACATGTAAGCCATGGTGTAAATGGCTGAAGAAAAAGAGCAATATACAAATGCTACCTAACTCGCGTCCCTCATCCCCCGCCTCTAGCGATTCTGAAAACTAAAAAGGCGGACTGCGTTTGCTCCGGTAGTGCTGCCGTTACTAGAAATTACTGCAAAAATAGGAGCGTCTAAAGTAAATTTTATTGTAGATACAGGAACCAGTATTTCCATTTTACCACGTTCTGTAGTAAATGGAATTACCTTGGAACCAACTCCTGTTCATATCTCGACTGCTAATGGCGAAAGCATAAAATGCTATGGTCAAACTAGCTTAGAAGTCAAGATTCCACGCTTAAGATCTTTCCAATGGAGTTTCGTGATCGCGGATGTCACTAACCCTTTGTTAGGATTTGACTTTTTAAACAAGTTTAATATAGTAGTGGATTGCAAGAATAGATCCATCCGTTATGATGTAACAGAGCGCAAAATTAAAGTCAACACAGTAACTGAAACCAATACTGTATTGATTTATAAAATAGACCTAGCAGAATACGTTAACGAAATAATAAATAACTATAGTAGCATAATATCACCTCATAGCGATACAGATAAAGAATATGGCGGAGTGTATCACAGGATTGATACAGGCAACCATGTACCAGTCTTTGCTAAAGTCAGGCAACTTTCTGGTCCTAAATTAGACGCAGCACAGGCGGAATTTAAGAACTTACTAAATACTGGAGTTATCCAGCCTTCCAGTAGCGAGTGGGCAACACCCTTGCACTTAGTGAAGAAATCAGATGGTTCATATTGAGCTTGCGATGACTTCCGCATGCTGAATAGCGTTACCAAGACAGACCGCTACCCAAAACCGAACATAAATTCATTCTGCACGCACCTTGCTGGTAGACAATATTTTTCCAAGATCCATTTGACTGCAGCATATCACCAGATTAAAGTACACTCTGAAGATGTGCCTAAGACGGCAGTCGTGGCACCTTTTGGCTTATTTGAATTTAATTACATGCCATTTGGTTTAAAGAATGCTGCAGCCACATTTCAGCATTTTATGGACAAGATATTTCTAAAATTAAATTGTGTATTCGTATATTTAAACGACATATTAGTTTTTAGCGAAAGTGAACAACAGCACAAGGAAGACTTAGATAAGATATTCAGGATTCTTAGTGATAATAATTTAAAGATTTTCTTAGCTTAGTGTGTATTCGGAGTGCCAGAGTTGGACTTCTTAGGTTTTCATGTAAGCAAAGAAGGCTTGTTGCCTACTTCAAAAAATATTAAAGAATTAGAAACCTTTCCAGTACCCAAAGATTCGAAAAGCTTGTGTAGATTTTTGGGAATGACAGGTTTTTATCGCAAGTTAGTCCCTAATTACACAACCATAGTGCTACCACTATCCGAACGAATGAGGTTGGATCCTAAAGCAACGTTTGAGCTAAACGAAGAAGAAACTCATGCTTTCAGAACAATAATAAGCAAATTGTCAGAAATTACGGCATTAGCTCATCCGCAGTCTTCAGCCACAGAGTACCACCTGGTTACGGATAGTAGTCAATACACAGCTGGTGCTGCATTACACCAGCTAATAGATAAGAAACCAGTACCTATACGTTTCTTTTCCAAGAAATTTTCACAAGCCCAGGCCAAGTATTCTACGTTCGACAGAAAGCTACTGGTGACTTATTTTTCAATAATACATTTCCGTCACCTCATAGAAGGTCGTCACGTAACATTATTCACTGATCATAAGCCATTATGTGGAGCCTTTTATAGTCAGACACCCGCAAAGTCGGATCGACAACAACGACACTTGTCAGTACTTGTTGAATATATCGCTGACGTGGTGTATAAGACGAAAACGTAGTTGCAGACTGTATGTCTAGAACTGCTTTAGTTGTGCAAATAGATGCATGTGATTTGGCTGAAATAGCCCAGGCACAAAAAGGAGATGACGAAATAAAGTTGTACGCTAATTTAAAAGAATACTGCGTGTCACGTGAAATTCCCTCTGTCCTGTGTGATACTTCAACCAAATACCCCAGGCTGTTTGTCTCAAAAGAGCTTCGTAGGGCTGTCTTTGACAGTTTACATGGTTTAGCGCACTCTGGAACTGGAGCATCTATTAAACTGATTAAGTCTAGATACTTCTGGCCTAACTTAGATAAGACAGTCAAGCAATTCTGTGTAGAATGTGTTGTATGTCAACAGTCACACGTTCACAGACGCACAAAGTCTGCAGTCCAGGAGTTTGATTTACCATCCACACGTTTCCAAACGGTACATATTGTTGGCTCGTTACCCCTAATGCGCAATGAGTCAGATCCTTACCTCAGTCCGTACAAATATTTGCTGACCTTTATCGATCGTGCAACTTGCTGGATCGAAGTACAGCCAATGATCGAAATAACTGCGCAGTCGGTAGCAGAGGCATTTATCAAGATATCTTGATTTGGAGTTCCATTGCATGTTGTAACTGACAGAGGCAGCCAATTTGAGAGCGAATTGTTTCAAGAGTTGGCCAAGGTAGTAGGTTTTTACCGATTGAGAACAACTTTGTATTATCCTCAAAGTAATGGGATGATTGAAAGAGCACATCGTACCCTTAAGGCAGTGATAATAGCGCGAAAAGAATCCTGGATGAAAGCGATACCAGTGATCCTACTAGGTATACGCAGCACCCCTAATGAATCAGGTTTTTCACCTTTTACCACTGTTACTGGAGCACCAATATTGATTCCTCATCAGCTGATACACAAGCAGAGAGTAGAAAAAGAAACTCCAGTTAACAAGTATGTCCGTAATTTGTGTGAATGGATGTCCCAAATCGACGTACTCAACGATGGAAAAGGATTTATCCATGGAAATGCAAAATCTTTTATACTGAAAACCTTACTTTCCTGTGAGAAAGTATGGTTAAGGGTTGATGGAGTTAGGAAACCATTAGAAGCACAGTACTCAGGTCCTTATAAAGTTTTGACTCGATCAGATAAACACTTCCAGATCGATATGAATAACGGTACTCATGCACATGTATCAATCGATAGGTTAAAACCGTTTACAGAGCTAACTAGCAGCAATAGAACTAGAGTGACCGAGAAAGCACAGATAAGTACTACTGATGATAAGGATGTCAGAACAGATGATACCGATAAAGTAGAGAGTAAAATTGCTGGTGGCATGTATAAATCTAGATCAGGAAGAAAAGTGACATGGAAAAAGAAAAATGAATATTTTTATTTTTAAACAGAAGTAGACATAGTAGTAATTCTAAGGATATTAACTAACTCCGTTACTGGAGGGGGACTTGTGTAGTGAAGCCAAGACTACTATTTCCTCAGTACATGTCTCTTTCTCTCTACTCTTCCCTTTCCCCCTTCCTTCCTTCCTTCCTTCCTTCCTCCTTTCCTCAAAAATGTGACCAGAGGTTGTAACCAATCAGGACGGAGAACAGTTCTGGTGGGAAAGACAAAAAGAGAGATACAAAAAGTGGAAAGCAAAAACAAGACGGAGACGCGAGTGGTTCCAGAGTCAGGGGACAAAAATGAAAATCACAAACTTTCTATAACCCGATACCACTTGTACGCTGAAATGTATATAAAACCGTTTCGTTTGGAAGTTCTTTTGTTTCTTGATTATTATTCTCAGGTCAGTTTCTACTCCTGTCTTATTAATTTCAACAACTCCCCAAAAGGGGGACCCGCCGAAATGGTGACCTACCCAACAAAAATTACATTATGGTAACTGCTATAGATCCCATTGGTTGGTGCAGTTGATGGTGTTGCATCTTCCTTGGGTGTCACATTATACGATTATACAGCTTCTGGAATTAAACACTTAATCCTAACTGCAATTCTTTTGATGGTGTGGTGACACTGCTTTGCTATACTGTTACCGTTTGGTAAATAAGCACATTGATAACACATTTTAACCCACCTCATTCGTCTGTAAATTTCCGAAATTTTTTACATCAAAATATAAAGGCATTATCAGTTAATATTTTGAGTAGAGGACCGCATTAAATCAATATAAAATTGATGCATAATACTCGATGCCATATTTTGAAATGCATCGGATCACAATTTGTCAATGTCAGGAAATGTCTATTATCAAATGTTACATCTATTTTTAATCGAAACCAGCTACTCTTCACTTGAAGGTTTTCTTTTTGCCACCGAGCCAGTGCCAGATCAACTCATTGACACTCTTCACACAATCATATGGCTGCCTTGATCGATGTCTTTGTAGTTGCACGACACACTCTTTGGGTAAAATATGTGGTTCGACAAATTCCAGGATGCCCACTTTACCAATGTATTATGTTGATCTGATAATTTTTTTTATTTATTTTTTTTTATTACATTTTCACCCCAAACAAGGCAAATTGCCACTTTTGTGTAGGGGGCTACTATCAGGGGCAACAATTACTAGGTTACTATGTAGGGATTTGGGCAGCAAGATGTCGGTTCACGTTACACTTGAACTTCTGCACACCAGTACAGTTGGGGAAGCAGGGACCTGGAATGGAATTCCAAAGTCTAGCGGTTCTGGGGAAGAAACTATTGGAGTAGAAAGATCTTTTACATCTAGGGATCTCTACAGTGTGGGGGTGGGATTTAGCAGCCTGTCGGGTTTGTCGAGGGTGATCACGTCGTGGGGCACAAGTGATTGCAGTTCGTCAGAGCATTCACCACTAAAATACTTGTAGAAAAGGCAAAGGGATGCAACATTTCGTCGATGGGACAGAGGCTGAAGCTTAGATGCCAGTTCAGGGCCTATCAGGTTTGATAAGGAGTTAATTGGTCTCTTAAGACTGTTTATGTCAGTTTTGGAGGATTAGATCCCTGACTCACTATATCAATACACCTATTTGCCACTTGAGTCAACTTATCAGCCAGATTATAGTTCGATGGAATCAGGCTGATGTCAACCTGCAAGCTGTATTCATCAACTAGATGCTTGATTATCGCCAGTCTTCTTCATACTAACATTCCACTTGCAGCTTTAATTCTAACTCGTGCCCTTCAGGGTGTCGGTTAACTAGTTGCAAACACACAATGAGTCAGTGTGAAGATGCATAACCTTAAGGCCTTTTAGCATGGCATCAAGTTTTGCCAAATTGATATGCTGAACATCATTTGTCAAAAAAAATAAATAACACGCATCTTCTGAAACAGTAGCAAATTGTTCCAATACCAGACCTATTGCCAAAGAACTCATGTTAACTTATGTATTCAACTTGTGTCGAGATACACACCGCTCACCTTGGGCAGAAGCGTTCCTGCACACTCTGGTCAATGTTTTGACCATCAGTTGCTTGAGAGGTTCCTTCTCTGCCACATCATCCCACACTTTTATTACCATGTTTGCTCGTCGTTTTGGTATTCCAGTTTTTGCTTGAAGCCATCCGCAGACAAATAAATGTCCTACTAATTTACCACAAAAAGAAAATGCGGTACATCATGTCAAAACTCTGAAACTCCTTTGCTTCCATTGTAAAGTGTTAAACTCCTTGTTAACTTGTATACTCATGATGACACTCATAAAACACTACTAATATTTTCAGGTAAGCTTACTAAAAAGGTGCATCTTAATAATGTTTCATTCAAACGACCAAATGGTATTGATAATTTTCGTAAATCAGCTAGGTAGATATCAACTGTTTCCTTGGAGTTGTCAGCCAATAAACTACTGCCATGAAGCAACAGGGTATGTACCAAATTCTATATAAATGTTGCGTTTGATTTCATCCAAGTCTGATTCATTCCTGAGTTGCTGGTACACTGCATAGGCCTTTTCAATTAACCTCAAGGGATTTACTATTGCTGGATTTCTTATTTTTCACAGTTTATAAACACTCAGTATTCTCAACGCATTCAACTTGAGGATAAGCGTTATATAATAATTATTATAATTATTATAAATAAAAGAAGCTATTTTATAATATATAGTATAATATTTTAGCTTGTAATCCCAAAAGGAAATCTGACGGAGCTCCACTTCACCAACACCGCAATTCAAACCAACAAATCTCAGCTCCGATATTTTCTCTCAGCTATCAAACACTCAACTTCCTGTTCTCTCCAATTCATCTCTCTTAAAGCAGCTCTTCCCCTCATATGCAAATGAATACCACATATAAAAAAATCATCCAGCTACAAACACAAATTCTTTACCTCATTCTCTTTTTGCGATACTTGCACCCAACATGCCAACAGTTGCATTGCCACTTCTATATTATTCCCAAGTTCTTAAGTGATATACGGCATATGTATATCCAATTCACAGAATGCTCCTGCAGTTACACTGTTTCATCTTCTCATCAGTGCTATTTCTTTATCTGCGGACAATAAGCTTCATTAAATGGTTTTGGACAAGCCATCAGTGAATATTTTTAATCTGTTAGCTCTAGAATTTACTATCTGCAAATAGCAATCCTTTCCCATCCCTACAGCAGATAAACACATCATCTGGAGACTTTTTTGAATTCAACTTGCCCCTTTATTCCTTAAAGTCATCGCAAAACAGAAAAAAATCCTGACTAAGAACTGTGTATATGAAATCCCATGTAAATGTGGAAGACTATACAAACGTGAACTGTGTCATCCACTGAAAGTACGGTTAGAAGAACACCGAAAAGTTGTAGTACATGGAGAGACTGAAAAATCAGTTATAGCTGACCATATCCAGAAGTTAAAGGGAAACCATCTACCATTATAGGACAAAGTAAAAATTATAGACAGGGAAGAATGGTGGAGAGTAAGACAACTGAAAGAAGCAACACATATTTGCTGGGGAATAACCAATTACTAAGTAGACCTAGTATAGAATTTAATACGATATGGGAACTATTAATTACTAGGGGGGGTACCCGGTGTTGCCCGGGTGTTTGGAGGTGTGTGTGGTTTTGGGTAAATCAAAACAAAATAATAAAAAATCGTTTTGGTAGGTAAGTAGGAAGAATCGAAGTCAAAGCAGTTGAAAAATAATAAAGTGTGAAAAAACAACAAAAACCTGCGCTGTTAACCGTTCGCTGACCAAGAAATAGTAACAGAAAGATGTTTGAATTGATAGGTTCCCACAATAAAGTTAACACCGTTACTTCTATTTGACCTCATTAATGAGGTCAAATAGAAGTAACGGAGTTAACATTTTCTGTGGAGCAGGTTTTTTTTTTGGTTTGTTTACTCAACTTTGGCTGGTTTTGTTTCCTCAAGATGTTGGGGAGAAACCAGCTCCCCATAAAAAAGGGATTGTCCAAATTGAATATAATCGTCTGATATAAGAAATTTTCCTCGCATTAAAGCTGATTGCTTCTGGACGTTCTCCGTACGATTGCCGAGAACATTGTGTTAGCTTTGAATTAGTTTCGCTTCTATAGGAAAAAGCTAAATCAACACGTGAGAAGCCAAAATAGCAATAATTTTGTAAAAGTCGATGTAAATAAATCTAGACGCGACGCGCGTTCCCAAATCCTAGATATTATTATCTAGGGGGGTATATAAACACTTCTAAGCGATAGTAACGACCCTGGGACCGTCGGCGAAAAAAGCCCTTTTTGGACATACAAAAATGCGCGCGCCGCATTTGCCTTTTATATATATATATAGATAAACAATGGATAATATATATAAGTAAAAACATTAATATATATATCTATATATATATCTATATATATAGAAAGAGAGAGAGAGAGAGAGAGAGAGAGAGAGAGAGAGAAATACGTTAATATATGGTAATAATCTATATATATAAAAGGCAAAATGTGTGTGACCATTTTGTGTATGTCTCACAAAGGCTTTTCTCGCACACGCTCTCGGGGGGGTGGGGGATTACGATCGCTTACAAGTGTTTATATAAGCCATAGATAATAACATCTAGGATTTGAGAACGCGTGTAGCGTATAGATTTATTTACGTCGACTTTTACAAAATTATTGCTATTTTGGCTTCTCACGTGTTGATTCAGCTTTTTCGTATAAAAAGTGAAACTAATTCAAAGCTAGCAGCGTTCTCGGCATCATGCAGGGAAACGTCCAGAAGCAATCAGCTTTGATCAATGTGGGGACAAAGTCCTCTTATATCAGACAATTGCTAATCAATCTGGAAAATGGGGAGCTGGTTTCCCCTGCCCCAACATCTGTTGGGGAAAAAACAGTCAAAGTTGGGTAAACAAACCCAAGTTAACTGTTCTATGTTGACCTCAATAATTAGGTCAAATAGAAGCAGCAGAGTTAACTTTTATTGCTGCCACCTGTCAATAGTTAAATAAATAAATTCAAACAAGTTCCTTTGTATGTCGTGGTGGCCCAGTGGTTAGTGTCGCAGGGGTTTTTTTTCACACTTTAATTTCCAACTTTGCATCAAGGGTTCGATCCTCATACTCACCTACCAAAACTTTTTTTTAATTTTAACCCCAACCCACCCCCGGAGTTTGGATTTACCCAAAACCACACACATCTCAAAACACCCGAGCATTGCCAGGTACCCCCCGCTAGTCTATAATATAAATCTCATTTGTCTGTTTAAATGCATGTATGTATGTATGTATGTATGTCCCACAAAAACTTTCGACAGAGGCAACAAATTTTCACGAGATTGATATCATTTTGAAACTTGACCCTTCAGACGACAAATATCAAAAAATTGACCAAAAACATTAATTCCTTCACCTTCAACTGGGCACTTTTCTACAGGGAGGGGTCGCTTTTTTCGCTGATATTTTCAAAAGTTATCCCGTCTTTTTCGATTGTCTCACCTTAATTTAAACCTACGTCACTTCTGGTTTGGCGATGGGTCAGGGTTTTTTTTTCACATTTTTTCCCTCCTCTGCAGTACGGGTTCGCGCCTGCCTGTCTACTACCACTTTTTTTTTTGCTCAACACACACCTCCAAACACCCGGGCAATGCCGGGCACCCAGGCTAGTCTAATATATAAAAGACAAAATGGGTGTGAGTGTCTGTGTATGTCCACGAAAGGCTTTTTGGGTGGAGTTTCTTGCGTAGGTTAGATTCCGGGAGAAGTTGCATTATACTTCCTAAATCGCAAATGGACATCGTCTCTATCTTTTTTTTTGGATTGAGTTTTAAAAAATTTCCTCGTTTTGAGTGTTTGTTTGTCTTTTTCATATAAATAAAGCAAAACTAATCAAAACAAACACAACCGCCTGACCTATTGACTGGTTGTATTTGTTCTGTGATTGGTCCTTGGTCAATGTAGGGGAAACCCTTCATACTGAGACAATTACTATTTATTTGGATACTGCCAGAGTGCCTCCTTTTTGGCCTAGTTGCTTTTCCCCCACATTAAAAACGACCTTTATGGGCGGTTTAAAAGCAACGTCATTTCTGCAAGTCATCTTTTTGATTGACAATGTTTAATTTAAATACTTAACACTTCAGGTTGCATCATGGTGTAGCGGTAAGATGTCAGGTTTTCTTTCACTTTCTTTTTTGCCTTCACGTCACTGGTTCGAGCCTGCCTGCCTACTACCACTTTTTTTACGCCTACAAACACCCGGGCAACGCCAGGCACCCAGGTTAGTTAGTAATAAATAAATCAAGGTATGTGCAGCTTTCTCAACTGGATTAAATGATTGCTTAAAAGATCATAACTACCCGCTCCCTACGCCTAAGGAAATTTTTTCTAAGTTGAATGGGGGAAAAATTTTCTCAAAAACTGATTTATCAGAGGCATATTTGCAGGTCAAAGTCCAGGAAGATTGCTCAAAATACCTGACGATAAATACCCATAAAGGATTATTTGTCCTAAAATGGTTGGCTTTTGGTTTGAAAGTAGCCCCAAATTTATTCCATCAAATTATGGATACCATGTTAGCAGGCCTAGATTTCGCAATTTCTTACTTAGATGACATTCTAATAAGAAGCATAAATCCATATTCGTGAAGTATTTCGAGAGACTAGCAAACTATGGATTCAAAGTGGCTCTCGAAAAATGTGAATTTGGTATGGACAAAATTGAATATTTAGGACAAATAATTGATTGGAAAGGTAGAAGACCTAACTCAAATAGGATAGAAGCAATTAGAGACATGCCTGGACTGGACAATGTAGTGAAATTACAGTGATCCTTGGGTCTAACGAACTACTGTAATCCTTATATCTCAAATATGCATGAATTAAGTGCAGCATTGAATGAATTATTGAAGAAGAATAAAAAAATGGCACTGGACAAAAGAATGCGAGGAAGCATTCCAAAAAATAAATTACGATCCAAAGAAAGAGTTCATTGTAGCAGCAGATGCAAGTGAATACGTGTTAGGAGCCATGTTTCTACACAGATTAGAAGATGGGTCTACTAAACCAATTACTCACACTTTTAGGGTTTTATTACCTGCAGAAAGAAATTACAGTCAGATTGAGAGAGAAAGGCTGGCAATTGTGTATGCTATGAAAAAATTTCATAGATTCATTCATGGAAGAAAACGGACCATAAACCATTACTGTCGGTTTCTGGTTTAAAAAAATGGTGTTCCTACCCATGCCACAAACAGATTGCAGCGATGCATGAAGCATTATTTTGCTCAACTACAATTTTAAAATGCAACACTTGCTATCTAACAAAATTGCAAGTAAAACGGAATTGCTCGAAGAAAATGAACTAACAGATAAAAACAAAAAGAAGAAAAAAGAATTAAAAGTGTTTCTGTTTTCGATATGTGATGAAACTGTAATGTATGCAGATAGAGTAAGAATTTCATATGGGCCATCCTGGAATCTCCAGAATGAAAGCCCTAATGAGAGGATATACATACTGGCCTAAAACGGACCAGAACATAGAAAAAATGGTAAAATTATGCAAAGGTTGCTAACTAGCAGCAAAAGCTCCACCCATAAGGATGCAACTTTGGCCGAAAACCGATGTACCCTGGACACACATCCTTATAGATTACACAAGACCACTGAAAGAATATTATTACCTGGTAATCGTGGATAGTTTTTCAAAATGGCCGGAAATTTATAAATACAAACACCCCACTGCTGCAAATGCTATAAAGGCGTTAGACAAGGTATTTGGTTGTTTTGGTGTACCAAAAACAATTGTTAGTGACAATGTTACCATGTTCACAGGACAAGAATTTAAGGACTGCTGTGAGTCACTGGTCATGGAACATATCATAACACCAACTTATAACCCTCAGTCTAACAGGAAAGCAGAAAGGTTTGTTGGTACCTTCACAAGAGCATTGAAAAAGAATAACAATATTAACATGGAAGAAAAGAGTATTAAAAAAATTCTAACAATTTATAGAATAACGCCAAACCAGAATACTACAACAAAGTTATTACCAGCTGAAATAATGTTTGCCAGAAAAGTATGTCCTGTGTTCGACCGATTAATTCCAAGAAAAAAATCATTATTAAAGATAATGCAAAGTACAAGACGTATAAGGATGGTGATAAAGTTTTCTTTAAAAGCTATTAGGCAGGAAAGAGTTTTTGAAAAGATAGAATAGTCTCCAAATTAATCAAGAGAATGGTCTATATCATAAAAGGATGCACATTTTCCCATAAAAGACATATAAACCAATTGAGACCAAGATACATGAAAACGGTTGAAAACTGAGAGTTACCAATGGAAGTGTTATACGACACTTTCCAAATTAAACCTCCAAACAAAGGAAATACCAAGGGAAGTATCAGTAACTAAAAAAAGTAGTCACTCTCCAAAATCAAAGAATTCATAAGTGCAAACTGTAAGAAGAAGTGAAAGAAAAAGGAAAAGGGCTAAATGCTTTGGTTCAAGCTCAAAAAGAACTAAATGGTAAAGCCAAATTCTAGGGAACAATTTAGCTTGGGGGAAGGTATTATAATGGAATAATCTAGCACCCCTTCGGATAATAAGATAGATATTGTAGATAGATTCCTCCGGGATTAGAGAGTTTGGAAGACACCAAACGAGATAGACTCTTGTATTGTACCCTTTGTAAATAAACGTTTGGATTTACTCTAAATGAATGTCCTGTGTTATGATTATCTAAAGAAAGGTATATCAAACTGAAACAAAGAAAGGGAATTACATTTTTTTTTTCCTAAAAAGACTACTCCTAATCATATTCAAACAACAAACTTAAGCTTACATATGATGATTGCTACTTTTTTACAGACGTTTGCCATCCCCACAGTTAACTGCTGTGCGGCTATGTGCACTTAGGTAGCTCTTTAACCCAGCTTCAGCCCTACATGAACGCTCACATTTGTGACACAAAAGCTTTCCTTTTTTTTGTAAGAGTGCTTGCATGTTAATTTTCTCTCTTTTTTTCATTTTTCTTAAACTTTTTCTTCTAGGGGATGGGACATCCAACCAGATGTCTGACATTTACCCCTATTTTAGTGAGTCCAACCAAGAGATCTTTTCAGGATTCTTGCCGTCCCTTTCAGTGCAATCGTTTGTATTTCACTTGCACTTGGTTCACCGGGTATGCTTGCTATGTACTTTTTAAAGTTCTTTTTCATAAGCCCAGTTGCTCCTATGATGACTGGTATAATTGAAACGTCTTTTAACACTATGAACCCTCAAATGTCATGTCAGGCAACTTTAGATACACAGATTAGACTAAAAATATAACAACTTAGCATTGATGGTCATGCTGTAATAGCCTCCTCATAAAACTGGCGATCCTGTCTTTGATTGTGTGATTTAAGATGATTTACAAATCCAGCTTTTGACAGAAGAGACCTATCATATACAGTGCACTTCAGTTCTTATTGTATTTTCTCTAATGCTATATTTTCATCTTGCTTTCTTAAAACATTTTTTTTAAGACAGCATAATAAGAGTAGTGGTTGATGGGCAAAAATCAGAAGCTCGCAGTATTAATACTGGAGTCCCTCAGGGGTCCATCCTGGGCCAAACTCTCTTCCTGATCTACATTAATGATCTTCCAAATCACATCATTTGTAGACATTTATGCTGATGACACTACCATCTATAGTAGCATATCAAAGACCGTAAACAACCAAATTCTCTCAGATTCTCTCTCCTCTGATCTTGTGCACGTGGTATAATGGGGAAAGAAATGGCTGGTTTCTTTTAATGCATCTAAAACCAAGCTTCTATCTTTACATCATCAACGCTCTGACCCCCATCTGGCATGAATTGAAATGAATGGCTCTCGTCTCGGGGAGGCTTCATGTTTTGACAAGCTTCTGGGCTTGACCTTTACTCCTGATCAGAAATGGAACATATACATAAAATCCATTGTCAAGATCGCTTCTATCGATCCAGTAGATATCTCACTGCTGATGCAATTCTCTAGCTATATAAGAGCCAGGCACATCCAAGGATAGAGTACTGTTGCCACATCTGGGCAAAAGCTGCTAGAAAGGACTTATCCTGCCTTGATAGACTTCATAGCCTAGTAGAGGGATGCCCTTTTCTCTTCTCTGCAACCTCTTTCTCACAGAAGAGATGTTGCAAGTCTGTCTCTGCTTTATCATTATTTTCATGGCAAGTGCTCGTCTGAGCTCCAATCTATGGTCCTGCCTTGCCAAACTTTCACGAGAAACACTCATCTAGCTGAAAATACTATCAATAATTTCCCCCACTCTTTATCTGTGTCTAAACCTTAACGTAGATTCCATGAACAAAGTTTCTCTCTTAGAACTGCACGCCTGTGGAACTGTTTTCCGTTTGCCTGCTTTCCAGCTGACTACAATATGGTTGTCTTAAAGTCTAATGTAAACAAGTTCTTGATGAGCCATTCCACTTAAGTTATCAAATGTCCATTATTAACACTTACTATATTGTCCAATTGACTACTGTACACTCTAACCTTTACCCTTGAGTGGCCTCTGGGTCTTGATAAGTGGTGATGCCTATGTAAAAAATATAGCATTATCTACATGCCGCTCTTCAAAATCCTTCTCTGATATTTTTCCTCCATAGTGATAGTATATGTAAGCTTATACATTTATTTTATAAGCTTATATATATATATATATATATATATATATATATATATATATATATATATATATATATGAGCAAACAGTTAATAAAATATGTTAAAAAACACTTTGAAATGAGTTAAAAACATATTTAATCTGAAAAGGAAACACTAGATAAATGGATAGTCCTTAATCCGCGGAGTTTCGAAGAAATACTCTCCTTCTCATCAGAGGGTAAGAATTAGCAAAATGTGGGATCGGATTTTGCATGCAGAAGTATTTGATGAAACAACAAGTAAGTCAAAGATCTTACTTGAAAACAAAATAAGTTAAGCAGAGGGAATATGGTAAAGAAAAAGGTGATTACACATGAATGGATAGTCTGGTGGAAAATAAAAAATCCAGTGACGGTAAAATCCAAATGTAAAACTTCAAGAAAGTTAAAAGAATTTCCATTTGTACAAGTAACATATATATATATATATATATATATATATATATATATATATATATATATATATATATATATATATATATACATATGAAATAAGCACATATAATGATGCACATTAATGTCTTACAGCTCACATAGCTGCTGCTGCTTCCTTCAATACCTCACAGCTTACACATATATAAACACATGCATTAATTTATTATTAATGTCATACACATCAGTGCTACTGTTTGTTGTTGTTGTTGTTGTTGTTGTTGTTGTTGTTGTTGTTGTTGTTGTTGTTGAGGAGGAGGAGGAGGAGGAGGAGGAGGAGGAGGAGGAGGAGGAGGAGCATCATTCTTGATGATGATTGTTGTTGGCATTCATTTGCTTGATAACTTTCTATTAAGAATTCTTTCTAGAAGGATGTCGGGTACTTACGGGAGGGATTAAGTGAAAGTTGTCAACATCCTTAAATGACAGTGTTTCTGTAGAATGAGCTACCAGGTTGTAAGCCTATGTCATTAATCACTGTGTCACTGTCACCTCCCTGCTGTTGCTGCTGTTGATCAAATTAAACTTCTGCACAGAGTCCATGAAAATAGGGCCTCAGAATTGTCTGGTCCATGTAAAATAATCCTCATTGGCTGTAGCTATCCGTTATACCTGCCTAATTGCAGATTTAAAAAAAAATAAAAGACAATACCAGTAAAACCTAGAAATTGCTTATGAAATCAAAAAAGGTTTGGCTTAGTATACACAAAAGAATGGTGTTTACATATACAAAGAAGCAATGTTTCTTATGCTAACCCTAAGGATTTACACTTTCATGCCTTATATATCTTTGCTTGCCATATGCAGAGGCAGAGATGATCTGAGAATGATGGATTCTGATGCTGACTCCTCTTGGATTATTATCTAGGTCGCTTTGATACTACCATGTTGCCATCATTCTTATGATGGTGAGAAAGAGTTGGATTTTAAGGGGAGGGGGTGCTGCTGCTTGTTAGTTCATTTGTTGGGTGAGTCAGAGTTCTACATAGAGCTCACATAGATCGCGCTTCATGATTGTCTGATCTCCCTGAAGTCCGTTTGTCATAGCTATTCATCAACCTGCAGGATTACAAGTGTTTACCCCTGTGACACTTTGCATGCAAAGGTCAGGGAAAGGTTTGATCCATAACACACAAAGGAATTGCGCAGAAGTAACATTACCACTTTCACCTCATTGATTTATGGTTCCATGTTTGACACATCTTTGTTTGCCATATGCAGAGGCAGAAACAACAAGAGGATATCAGATCCTGATGCTAACTCCTCCTTGATTTTTTACTAAAACCCTATTAGCTGGATAGCTCTGACACTACTATGTTTTCACCGCCCCCACAATGATGAGAAAGGATTGAACTTTAGGGACGTGCTGATGCTGATGCTTTCTGTTCATCCACAGAACATCATAGCACATACATTGAATGTATACATGCAGAATTTAATAGCAGGCATAAAAGTTATGCATCATTTAACTGTGAATCATTTTAAGAGTAGCATACAATAAATGTAAATCCTTTTTATTTTTTCTCTTTATTACTGAATTCACACTAACTTTCTAAATATCATAAAATGTAGTTTCAATCTTTTGTAATATTAGGGTCAGACATACGTTATCTTGTCTTTCCTTAGTCATACAATATTTATCAAACTTGTAATGCCATTCACTCGGGATAGGTTTAACCAGCTCTAAATGAGTTTATAACATTCCATATCAAGAAGGTTCACCCACACCAATTGTTCTGTCTAGCGTTGAATAGATTCTCTAGCATTTATCTCCCTTTGCTGGTCCTTTTCCCTTAAGGGTTTTCTTCAGGCCCATTCACTGGTTGAAGGTTCCAGTACTGGTCTCTGATTCCTTTTAGCTGCCTTCCTAACCCTAGCCCTAACCCTAACTTGTCTTCACGGCTCGATTCCATAGTTTACCAACCCTTTAAATATCTCATTTTTTTTTTTTTTTTTTTTTTTTTTAGTCAATGAATTGTTCTTCAAAGCGTAAAAGAATTGTGTAACTATGCTCTGTGTTTTTTCTGATGCTTATTCCTACCAAAATATGTCTTTTAAACCAGTCAGTCATATAAATATTTTTTTTTTTTCTCTCTCTCAATCTCATAATTACAGCTAAATCAATTTTGGGTTCAATTATTAAGTGTCTTTTAAGTAACGTTATGATTTTTCAAAATATTTTTTTCAAACATTGCTTATTGGGAATCATTTTTATGAAAGTTTAGAGATATATTTAACTGAAATTCTTGTCTTTGATATTAACTAAAACCGAACTCCTGGGAGCAAGATTGAGTGAGTCTAAAAAATTGAGGCATAGTCCATTTTTAGATATGGTTGCAACAGGCCGGCTGTTACGGAGTAGGCTATTCAACTTGGCAACAGGGCAATTAATCATTGCAACCTGTTCCATGGAACTGGATACAAAGTATGAATGGGTGTCCTACTTTACTTTCTTTCTTCTCTCATCTTCCATTTTTATTCTGCATGCTTTTATGCAGTGGTCATGCTTATTCCGAAATTAACTGTAAGAAAAATAATTGCTAAAGGGTAAACGATTAAATTTAACATTGATTTATCCATTCAAAGTCAGGAACAGAGGTCTACTCACAGAATGCCAAATGGTGCCATATTTTACGCATTTTCATGCGAGCTGCCAACCTGTAATTAACACATACACACTTTTATACTCGTGTTATATATCAGAACCCTGTGCCTGTTGGTAAAGATCATGTTAACTAGTATGAATTTCGAGAATGTTACATTAAGTACAAGTGAGGATACCCTAGTAGCGAATGGAAATGAACCCAGTGCACTTAGCATGATTGATGCGAAGGTTCAGAGGTCAGCTCCCTAGCTAGAAGCAGGTATCGATGATATTACATAAATGATCAGGAGACGGAACAGAGTTCCAGAAGATTTTGAGGCAGTTCGCAGCAAGGAAGCAACTGGACGAGGCATGCCAACAATGTAGAAATCTAAGTGAAATTTCTTTGAGATGTTTTCAGTCATCAACCACTTTCAAGACTAGGTATGAAAGTTAAATAAGAAGGAATTCATTTTAGTTTTTCTTTTATAAGGAAGTAATTTTGGCCTTTCCCCTTGTGAACGGACCTGTCGCTCCCAATAAAACCTCCAAAACCACAACAAGTCTTCATTGTTTTTCATGCATGAGTTATTTGCCTGGGATAAATAGCCACTAGATGACTAAACTATAATAATCAACAACCACACACACGGGAAACAACAATCAAAGAAAGAAAACCAGAGGGCATGTATGTAAATAAAAGACTTTATTTATCGATATGTGCTTCTTAATTGCTCACTAGTAACAACACCATGAGTGCAAAGAGAATGTGTTTGTGTAAAAAAAACAATATGCATTTTTCCATTCAAATTTTTGTTTGTTTATTGAAAATGTAACACCAACAGCAATGAATAATCTTGCTATTGAAAACTATGTTAAGTATGTGGAGCATATTATCATAGTTTTAAGACATGCTGAGTATGTTAATTTGATTTTTATTTCGGACTATTAGTCTCATCTTTATTAGTTGTTGTTGTTTTTTTTTTTTTTGTTTTTTTTTTAATCTTTTTATTGGTTCACAACGTTTCGGCCAACTTCGTCTGGCCTTCGTCAGGTGGTAATCGCGACGGATAGGAACTTCGAATCTCCTAACTGCATTCTCAGCCATCACTGCCATCCGTAGTTGTTGTCGTCTCACCACATTTTTGACCAATTACCTCTGGCACGCTTTGGGTGGGATTGAAACCGCTATTTTCAGACAATGTTCATCTGGAACCGTAGAGATTCAACGTCTCTATCAACTGCGCCACGGGCCCCGAAGGGCGATCAAGGTTGGATTCTTTGATCTTATAAATCCACGTTTATTTATTATCTGATCTTCCATAGTCGGGTCCGTACCGATTGGTATATATATATTATTCCTTACAGAATTCAATAGTTTGAGTGATATCCACACAATTTTATAGAATTTGCTCAAGTGAGGGAAAATTGTTGTTTGTTGCATTTCAGTGAAAAGAGAAAAGGAACTGGAACGAAGATTTGAAAGAGGACACGAACACGTGTGTGACGGGTATAAAGAGAAGTATATTTTATTTGAAACAGGAAGAGGAAGCAGGGAGTGAAAAAAGGTATTATGGGATTACAATGTAAAAGGGAGGTAATCATAAAAGGGTCTATAATAAGAGTTATCGTACTTACTTTCAACACCCTCCTTGCTCTCAGCATATTATTTATTTATTCTTTTTTTTACAAAAACAAAGATATGTGAGAGCAGATTAGTGCCAGTTTAGAGTCTGAATAGAAACTTTTGAAACTTGTCCAGCTTCGTCAGGGTTGGAGGTTTTGTCATGATGTCGGCGATCATGTCTGCTGTGGGACTGTAAATTAATTGTATTTTGTTATTATTCAGAGCTTCTCTGATAAAATGGTACTTAATGTCAATGTGTTTACATCTCTGCCAATGAATGGGGTCCTTAGAAAGCGCTATAGCACTTTGACTGTCTCCGAATATTTTGATGGAGACGTGTTCTTGGTGTGGATCTATTTCCTTTGTTTGGTTGTACCTTCTGCGACAAATCTGGCCTTATATTAAGGAGACCCATCAGCATTTCCCTTGGTTTTATACACCTATCTACCGCTTACTGTCGTTTTGCCTTTGGGTAAGGGTGTTAGATGGTATACATTGTTTTCCTTTAGGGAGTCAATTTCTTCCTGCATCGCTTGGATCCAGTGGTGTGTCGCTGGGGAAGTCACAGCTTCTCTGTAGGTGCGAGGTATGCCGTGTGCAGCCTTGTAGCAGTAGTCAGTGTCGATTAATGCATGGCCACTCCCATCCTGGACTACTGTTACATAGTCTTCTAGGTAGCTGGGCATTTTGTGCTTGTGTGTCGGGTATCTTTGCATACAGCTAGTTTCTACTGTAGACTAGGTTTGTTTGTCGGTATTGGACCATTCAGGGTCTTCCGTTAACTTTAAATTTTTTATTAAGTTTCTTTGGGGAAAATTTGCATCATCATCATCATCGCTTGAGGAGTGGGTTTGTGTTTGAGTGTATTGGTCATTGGTGTTGTTGGTGAATTTTACCAGTCTGTGTTTACACACTTTCCCATTCTCTGGGTGGTAGATAAGATATGCCGGGCTGTTTCTATCGTATCTGACGAAGATTCCCCTCTGGCACCTTGGGTCTAGCTTTCTTTTTATGTTGGAGTAGGCATAGCAAGGTGAACTGAAAATGTGCATCCTTGATAAGTCCGATTTTCTAACCCAGTCATCTTGTAGTAGGGCGTCTATTTTAGACGATTGTTGAAGCATCTGTTCCGTATAATTACCGATGTCATAACTGCATAGCTCCACAGTGTTTTCGGTAAGCTGCTTTCTATGATAAGGCATTTTGCCATTTCAAATAGAGTTCGCCAATTTCTTTCAGCCGTTCCGTTTTGATGAGGCGAGTATGGTGCTGAGGTTTTGTGTTTTATGTTGTTACGGTGGAGTAGTTCTCCAAAGTCGTTTGACTTGAATTCCGAACCATTATCCAACATCAGTATTTTTATTTTGCCATATGAGGAAATATCTACAAGGGATTTTTCAGTGGCAAGTGTCGCGTCACTTTTGTTTTGAATGAAATATACAAATACGGCGCCATAAAAGTCGTCAGTGAAGGAGATAGCGTATTTGTTCCCGTTTAAATCTGCTGGTTCTATGGGGCTGGCTAGGTCTGAATGTACTAAATGCAGAATATTTTCGCTCTTTTGTCGGGAGATTTATTTCTTTTCTGTGGAAATTTTCCTTGGATGCAGACGTTACAGTTTTTGTTGTTTGCAGTCTAATTTTTTATTTTCATCCCTTCGACCACATCGGGTAGTTTTGTTATGTCATTGTAATTGCAATGGCTGAGTATTCTGTGCCACGTGTGGATATGGTGGCCTTGATGACAACTGTCTTCTGCATTTCCTTCCTCCATAGTTTTAAGGTAATATAGTATGTTGTGCACGTGTTCTTTGAATTTCGTTCCATTTTTATGCTTTAGTATATTCTCAAAAAGAAAGGAGATGAAAGCGTCACAGAATACGTGATAAGAACTGAGACAATTTTAACAGCTCTGAGAAATGCCGGGCAAACAGTTGACGATGCCCTAATTATCATCATGATATCAAAAGGATTACCAAGCTGCTACGACCTTTTTTCGATTTATGTGACACACAGCAACAAAGAAATAACATTCCTGGAATTTAAAACAGAACTCCATGGTTTTGATGAAACATTGAAACATAAAATCCAGTCAACCAGTGACGAAGTGATGAAATTGACATCGTTTTTTTCAGCGAATACGATGGAGAGCCGTCACCACCATGACGAACATGAAATATCCTGCTTCACATGTGGCGGAAAAGGACATTTATCGAAAGAATGTCCCAACAACAAACTCAAACAGCGAAACAATGGTGTAGTTAGTGTAAAAGTAACACCCATAAAAGGGAGTTCTGCCGTTATAAACGAAAAGATACAATGAAAAAGACAGCCAACACCGAAGAAAATTCCTTCGCATTCAAAACGGAGGACTACTACTATACCCGGAACACATACGAACCTACTAATCGACACAGTGACCACTTCGCACATTATAACAGACACAAAGAAATTTAAGAATTTCGACCCAACATTCTGTTCTGAGAACCACTACATGGAGTTGGCAGATGGAACTAAAACCAGTGGCTTAGCCTTAAAAAGAGGAGACGCTGAAGTCTGCCTTTTAGACACTAACGAAAACTTCATTATGACTACCCTAAAAGGGGCACTACTTATACCTTCATATCCACAGGATATATTTTCTGTGAAAACTGCGACCCAAAACGGAGCGACAGTTATTTGGTTTTCCTTTACTTGCATAGTGTTCGCGTAATATTTTGAGAGCTTTCATCCCATTATCTGTAGCTTCTCTCATTATTAAGGATAAACTTTTGCAATCCAAAAACTGTACAAGTTCGGCATAAGCATCTTCATTTCTCTCAGTGTCATTTCCATCTCTATTAGGGTGTATACCCAAAATAGCATCTTTTAGGCCGGCGTGCGTAAATGACATAAAAATTTTGTCTCTCAAATTTCGTATTTGGTTTAATCTCCATCAAATAAAAGTCTGTTCCATCGGCTTCCATTATCACTCCTGGGCCCATAACCTGTTGCGAGTTGCATTTCTGTGAGAAGAGAAAAGGAACTGGAATGAAGATTTGAAAGAGGACACGGACACATGTGTGTAACGGGTATAAAGAGAAGTATATTTTATTTGAGACAGGAAGAGGAAGTAGGGAGTGAAAAAAGGTATTATGGGATTACAACGTAAAAGGGAGGTAATCATAAAAGGGTCTATGATAAGAGTTATCGTATTTACTTTCAACAAAAATTACTACCGATCTTGTGCACCAGTTCAGATTTAAATAAAGCTGGCAGCTTACTAAAAACTATGAGACTAAATAAACGATTTCCTGGGGATCCACATTCCACAAAATTAATTCTGAAATAATTCCTTAACTCGTAAACCTACGTTTTAACTGTATGTAGAAATTTTCCGACAGCTGCATTACTAGTCAGTCTGTCTACACCCAATATAGTGGAAAATATAGAGTCTACTATGCTATTCTTGTCCAAAAATTCCTTGGAGAAGAATTCCAATGCCATCCCATAATTTTCTTCAGCCACAATCAACTGAAAGGTGTATCCTGTAAGATGATTTTAATACTACTAATCTTAACACATCATTATCAAGATTAGCAACACAATTCAGGAATTCTCTATGAAAATTCAAATATGCCAATTTATCTGCCTCTAAGTCTCTATCATTAAACTTAGGGTATTCAATACTGGGAACTAAATCAACTCCTTTAATCTTCCCTGACGACCTTAAACAAAGGTCATTATCTGCAACCTTGACAGACTGTAATCCAGATAATTTTTCCAGTATCTATATTTTAAATAAGGTACTATCTTTATTGAAAGATTCAATGATGCTTTCATCAGCATCTTAGCTAAATAAATATCCAGGATCTGCTACTCCAATAGACGGTAAATAATTATCCACTTGACTTTTATGCAAAGAATATTTAAGTTCTTCAACCACAGCGGAAGATTCTAGAGACTCGAATAAGACTAAAATTTTATCTCTAGTCAACTTTAACTTTTTCAACAACGAATTTACTAAAGTAGTAGCCATTTTACTTACTAGTCCACCCACCCTAAACCTACAACCAATCAGACCTAAGAATAACTGTAGGGAAAAGTAGCCCAATATAGGGAGGGGTACAACCAACAATAACTTAATTCAATTTTGGTGCCCAAAAGACCCGCCAAACACAATTTGTAACAAGAAGGACAAGATGACGACGCAAAAGCTCGCCAAACCTAAACTGAGCAATAAGACAAGATGGCAACACAAAAAAGAAGAAAGAAAGCCTAGAGAGAAAGAGAGGGGACAGTAGTCACAGAGTGAACACGATACACATTCCATATAGAATGCCTGAGCAGAATGGTTCCTAAAATTTTATTCAAACAAAGAACGAGTCTATTGACCAAATTCTCAAGCATCAGTTGTAGAGAAATGATTTTACCCAAATTTTTTGTTCAAGACAGGACTTAAACCATTCAGGTCAGAATTCCACCAGTTTGAATGAGAACTAGCAGAAATTCATAACTAAATTTAGCAAAGTATGTGGAAAATCTGCTGCTATGTCCAATGATAGTTATCCCGTGGGTCATAGTTACCAAGGTACTAAAAAAAATGCAGCAATAAAAAATAAGAAAGAAGCAAGAAACGACCGTGTAGAAAATAAAATAATTTATTGAGAAAAAAAGGTAAAAAAGAACGATTAAAAAAAATAAGATGTAAAATGTTCACTTGCATCTGCAATTGCTAAATTTGTCCCTTTAGCAAGGTCCAACAGACCTTAAGTAACTGTTATATTCTATTTATTGTGGGCGAGAAATGCGTATGGTTGCAAAAACAAGAATACGATAACTGAGTAAGTTGAACATTACCACAAATCAGATGAGGTATTGTTTGAATCCTTTCCTGGCATCTATAATAGCCACAATAAAGTCTTGTTAAGTGGTAAGGGTCGTTTAGAGGCAAGAGCAGGGTTTAGAGACAGCTCGTCTGTTAAGACATGGCTGTTCCGTGATGCGGGGTATAGGCATGGCTTGTCTGATCGTGACGTTGTGGAGATGACGCGTGATACAGCAACTATTGAATAAACACAAAAGCACACAATAAAATACCCTTCACTTGTGAATAGAAGATCCCGTAGCGACTGCGATTTTCCGGTCGGCCACGTGTTCCTCTTATTATTTCTCTTCCTCTTTTCTTTTCTGGAAGTTCCGCCCGGACAACCCCGCAGATGTTCAAAATCCCCTTTTCTCCGCACGTAAGATGACAAAAACTTCCATTTCTCGCATCAGGGCAAGATCTCATCTTGTAACAGCCCCCTTAGATCTTATCATGATTCGAGACTGTTGCCATGCGGTCATCGTCCGCCTGCGTGTGCATGTTTTTTACTTTGTCTGGTGGCACATAACGAAGTCTTGGAAGCGTGCTGGGAGTCGTCCGCGTGTTGATCGTTTTGTTGGATTTTGACTTTACACACAACCTCTGGAACTGCAGTCATTTGTGCTGTGATGCCCCCCTGACGAAAGTGTGGGGAGTCGAATCAATGGGTGATCAGGAATTTGGCTTGGTGTGGATGGAGGCGGAGGTGGAAGTGGTAGAACCCTGTGTTGTAGGTTATTTGGTCGTGGTATGAGCCGGCAAATGTGTCCTCGGTGAACCCAATCTGTTTCACTGTTTTCATTTTTTACTTGGATCATCAAACCGTTCGTTTTGGTGACTACAAAATCACCTATCCAAGGCAGGTGTGACGAGTGTGCTATTGTGAATTTCGGTCTGTGTAGTAGTACTCTGTCGCCAAGCCGTATAGGGCCTTTAAAGGTGCCTTGGTTTAGTTTGGCTTCCATTTTTTGGTCAGCCTCATTGTTCGCCAGGGCAACTCATTGGTGCACCTGTCAGAGCAAAGCGTTTATCTGCATACCATAAACACCTGGATTGTTATTAACAATGTCTTGGCGGGGGATCTTCGTCTGTCCATTCACAATTTCTATCTTCACAGATCATGTAGAGAGCATTCTTTAAAGTTCGGTGTTGCCTCTCGATGTTCCCTGAACTTTGCGGTCGCCATGGGCAGTGAAGTTCCCGGGTGATTGAGGTTAGTTCGCAGAAATCCTTCTAGACCTCGCCAGTGAAATGGGTTCCTTGGTCAGAGGAGACGATGCGGGGAATCTCGCGGTGACGAAAAAAGAACTGATAGACCCCGCATCAAATCCGTTGCCAAGGCCGCTGGAAAAATGGTGGAATCCTTCTATCAATCCAGTAGATATCTCACTGCTGATGCAATTCTCTATCTATATAAGAGCCAAGTACGTCCAAGGGTGGAGTACTGTTGCCACATCTGGGCAGGAGCTGCTAGAAAGGACTTGTCTTGCCTTAATAGAGTTCAAAAGGAGATGTTCTTTTCTCTTCCCTGCAACTTCTTTCTCAGAGAAGAGATGTTGCGAGTTTGTATTTGCTTTATCGTTATTTTCATGGCAAGTGTTTGACTGAGCTCCAATCTATGGTCCCCCCTCGCCAAACTTTCACAAGAAACACTCGTCTAGCTGAAAACACTATCAATAATTCCCCCCATTCTTTATCTGTGCCTAAACCTAAACATAGATTCCATGAACAAAGTTTCTTTCTTAGAACTGCATGCCTGTGGAACTGTCTTCCCTTTTCCTGCTTTCCAGCTGACTACAATATGGTTGTCTTCAAGTTTTTGATGAGCCGTTCTATTTAAGTTAAAAAATTTATCGAATGTCCATTACTATTGTTTACTATATTGTCCAATTGACTACTGTACACTCTTTAAACCTTGTTCTCGAGTGGCCTCTGGGCCTTGATAAGTGGTGGTGCCTATGTAAAAAAAAAAAAAATTTGGATTGATTTTTTATATAAAAAAAACAAACAAACAATAATAATTTTATGAAAAAAAAAACGAATTATATATATTGCTACGTGAAACTCTTTGACAGAAGAGGATCAAAACCTTAGCATATGGTCTTAATACTCTAGTTGGGTAACTAATGACCTTGATATGATAATTTAAAAAAGCGAGAAATAAAAATGACAACCCTCCCCTCTAAAAAATAAATAACTTTCCTTGCACAGAGAGTACTCTCTAATGGCGATTTCTACCCCCCCCCCAAAAAAATGACTAAAATTTTGAAAAATTGAAAACGAAACCAAGTTAACTTGTTTTCGAAAACAAGGCCCGATTGACTTGTTTTTTACTTGTAAACAACTACTTCCCGGCGATAATTTTAAATGTGGTATTCGTTCAATAGGTACCTTCAACGCCAGACAATTTTAAACGCATACATAAAAACAAAGGAAGTATGTTTACTCTCCCTTGCGCTTGAATATGGTGATTAGTCCAGCATATTTTTCTTTTAGTTCTATTGAACCTTCAAAGTAACCCATAATTGCTATAACTGAGCCATCAAACTGACGTAATTGTACGTTGCTTTTTTTTAAACGCGGTTTTCCCATTTTTTCCCCACAAATTTCTGGATATTATGGTAACTTCACTACCAGTATCTATCTGCATTTCAACAACACAATTGTTGATTTTCATTTTTATTTTTGTATCTCCATTCCTTGATCCAGTATTTTGTATATTATCCTTCTTTACATTAAAAATGTGTCTATTTTCATTCTCTATTCTTTCCATATTTTTCATTTTACATACTTCTTTGAAGTGATTCTTTTTTAAACACTTTGAATATGTTTTTCCAAACGCTGGAAATTTTTCTTTTTTCCTTTCATGAATTTATGGCCTGAGTATTTATGAGAAGGATTAGGAGGAGGAAAGGATGCTATAGAGGCCACAACCAAGAATACCTGAAATGAATAACGTTGGAAGTGTGTAGATTCTGACTCCATATAAAGACAGATGAATATTGAAGGTTGAGAACCAATTTTATTTACTACCAACAATTTGTATTAGGAGAGGCAAAGTGTTCGTAGGATGGAATGTGATTTAACAAAGGAGATGAATGTTCGTAAAATGTTTGTAGGTATGTATGAATTGACAAGGAATGAATGTTCGTAAAATGTTTGTAGGTATGCATGAATTGACAAGGAATGAATGTTCGTAAAATGTAACTTATCTTTTAGACGATGGAGAGGGTCAGGGTAGGCCGGTCATCCTGCTGTCGGTGATGCGTGTCTTGACTTGTAACTGGAAAGCGAGGGTCTTCTTTCATCAGCTCTAGCAGCCCGGCGTCTTCGTCATCTTTTTCCTCCTCTCTCTTCTTTGGCTTGTGTGAATTAGGCATCGTTTCGAATTGAAGGCGTTTGGCCCATAACATGAGAGCATAGTCGGCTTCAGTTTACTGGTGCCTTATTTCTTTTTCTTCTTCATCTCTTTAGGTCGGGTGAGAGAATGTCCGTGTGTTCACTAACGCAGCTGGGTGAAAATCTCCTGTTCCCTCCTCTCGGTTCCCTCAAATCCCTCATTTTTATAGTGGCAAACTGGCTCCCAGCGACTGTGATATTTGAGGTGTTTATTTTAGGTGCGGAAATCTGCCATTAGTTGATAATTATTTTGTGGTTATCTTATTTATTTTCCTCCCCCAAGCGGAAGCGATGCGTGGAGCCATGTGCAAACGACGATTTTTTATTTTGTGCCTCATGGTGGATGCGTTAACATCCGGTTGGCTGCCCATTCTCATCATGTTCCCACAAATTTTTCCACAAAATTTTGTGATAGCCATTTTGACCGTTGATAATCGCTCAAAAAATCGAAAAAAATAAACGCTTTAAAATAAGTTAAAATACGAAAATAAAATTTATTCGTGTAGGTAGAAAAGACAGTTATCTTGCTTTTTGTATCATTTATTTGTTGTATATTTTTTATTTTTTAATCTTTTTTCTTTTGTTGATTATTGTAAAAAATGCCTCCATTTTTTTTTTTTTTTTTTACCACTAACGCAAAGTCTAAGTGTCAAGTAATCGCCTTAGAACTTGGTTAAAAATAAAGGAAAGGAAAAAAAAATAATAATTGGTTAACTGCCCTAAAACTCTAGAGTAGCCTGGAAATGGGTAATTTTATATTAAATTTATATTCGAAACTGAATTATCATTAATTCTAATATAACTTTTTTTTTTTTCTGAAAGTTTTTCCAGGTGTTGGTTTTAAAAATATAGAACATTATGGGGGAGAGGATTAACTGAGAATATTAATCTACAATAAAACGAATATATTTTAATTTTTAATATAATATCAATTTTACAGTTTCCTTAAACCACGACCACCGAGAGTAAGCGTGGCTACAGTAATATGACGATGGTCACGGAGTAAGCCATGCCTAAACCCGATTGTTTTATTTTTATTGTTTATGTTATTTCGAATTCAATGAATTTCTTCCGTGGATAAATATTTCAAGGGGATTTTTTCGGTTGAGCACCGCTCCAAGAATTATCGAACATTTTTGAACGCGTAACTCACAGCATGTCACTCCTTATTTATTTTTCAATATTAACTTTTAACGCATTATAGTTATTGAGAAATAAATATTAATAAACTAAAAGTGTTGTTCTTCCCAATAATATTTTCTCGAATTTATTTTATCATTTGTTTTGACTCATTTAAAGCAGTACGATCAAGAGTAACTGAAAATTGTTTAAAATAAATGTTTTAGATGTGTAACTTATAAGTTTTTACATTTATACCATGTTTTCATATTAGTTAATATCATATAACTCAATTAAATTAAATATAAATATGTTATATATAATTTTTTACTATAGATTTGTTCATATATGTTTAATTTTCAAAGTTTTGTATGTTAGATATGTGGCCGTGATCGTCTAGTGGTTAGGACCCCACGTTGTGGCCGTGGTAACCCAGGTTCGAATCCTGGTCACGGCATATCTAATAATAATATTTTATCTCAACATTAAGAGACATATTTTAAAAGTTGAAATATGACCTGAACTCGTTGACCTTCGTCCAAAGAAATTTCTTAACCGTTCACCTTTGCCCCCATTATCAACGAAAAAATAAATTCACATTTTATTTTTTTTCTACGATTATGGAATCTAAATATATATTTTTTTAATTTAAATTGCCAAACTCTTGTTCTGCTGATTGTTTTCCTCCCACTAACTTGAGTTTTGTTTATGACTGTCAATAGTTTTTGCCTTAATAATCTTCCTTCTTTTTTAGCTCCTTGGATTCAGTGGCTTCATGCTTTGTCTAGAGGGACTTCCACAAAAAAAAAAAAAAAAAAAAAAAGAAGGTAATTATAGCCTCGTAGATTAACACAAACCCTATTTTTAGTTGCGTGCACTTATGTTATCAAACTGGCGGGTATATTGTAACTATTCTCTACTTTCACCTAACAATTTAATGAACAAAAAGATATTATAAAACTTGAATTTAACTTGAAAATACTATTGGCTGACGTACACGAATGGTACCCCTCTGGAGAAATACGCGCATCGGCTCCGATGTTGTACGCAGTTCGACTTAAGGAGAAATTATTATTTTTACAAGGAAAGAATTTTTGCGTGTGTGGCCTAGTTATTTATTTATTTATTTTAGCTTGAACTTTGCGATTTCTTTGCGAATTATTTTGTTATGATATTTTCGGGGGAGGGGTTGTTTGTTTTTTTTATAGATATTTTTTTTTGGGGGGGGGGGGCTGGATATTATAGTTATAGGTAATTATTAAATTGGCGCAAGTCCAAATTAGCATTCGTGACGATAAACAAAAATAAACAAAAAGCCTTTGGAATGCCGTCGATCGAAACAGTAAACACAGTGAAATGTTATTGGGGTAAATTTTTAGTTTACCGACCCCTCCGCATTTCCTTTAAATTTTTCGACTTTTAAAGGTTTTCAAGTATGCTGAAAACGAATATCGTATTTATTTTTTGCGCAAACAATTAGTTATCCCTTTATGAAAACATTCCGTATCCAACGTAATCACTATCAATTTACTGGCGGCCATCTTGTTTGCCAATACTAAAAAAAACGCCAGAAAAGGTCAATTTTGCCACACATCACTGGACACCCCCCCTCCCCCACCGGAGTTGACGCCAATAAAAGAAAAACAAATTTAGTGGAGAGGGGGGGGGGGTCCAAGAAATCTTGAGCAGAAGGAAAGGACTTAACACAAAACCACAAATTAAAAAGTGTTTAGAATAATATTTATTAAAATAAATTAAAATTTAGAAAGAAAACATTATTATAGTGTAGAAAAATGAACATTTTTTTAACGAAAAATAAAACGTTTTATCTCAAACGAACATGAAAATATATCTTTTTTTTTTACAAGAAAGTGTTTAGAGTAATATTTATTGTATTTCTGTACACAGATTCGAAAAAGTTGTCAAAAAACAAATATATAACAAATAAATGTTATCAAAGGCAAGAAGTTACTTTTCTACCTAACTGGATATATATTTTGTGTTTTTATTCAATGTAACATGTTTGTTCAGCGCGAAAAACATGCAGTATTTACCGATGTATTCGAAAATTCAAAATGGCGCTCGACTCTCTCTTTAACATGGTAAGTTTGGGAAAAGGTGTTATAAATAATAAACTAGACAAAGTACTATTAAAAAAACACCGAATATATGTCAACTTATGTCACGGTAACATATATTGAGCGAATTTTTAACAGTATTTTGTCTAGTTTATTATTTATAACACCTTTTCTCAACTTACCATGTTAAAGAGAGAGTCGGGCGCCATTTTGAATTTTCTAATACATCGGTAAACACTGCATGTTTTTCGAGTGAATAAACATGTTACATTGAATAAAACACGAAAAATATCCAGTTTGGTAGAAAAGTAACTTATCTTGACTTTGATAACATTTATTTGTTATATATTTGTTTTTTTGACAACTTTTTCGAATCTATGTCTACAGTAATACAAACCCAAAATTTAAGACATTAAATTATAACCCGTTTATGCAGGGTCCACCTAAAAAAAAAAACTTTCATTTTCGATTTTTGGCATTTCACGGGAAAGGTGGACTCCACCTTTCCCGTGAAATGCCAAAAATCGAAAATGAAAGTTTTTTTTTTTTTTTTTTTTTTTCGGTCAATGTCGATAATAAACCAATGCACAACTTAACCTTAAAATGACCATTTTTATAGGTTTTCGGGTATGTTATAAACGAATATCATATTCAAAATTGGGGAAGGGAGAAGATTCAATTATAGAACTTGTATAGTTTTTAACAGGTGCTTCTGCGGTTGATGTATTATCGACGTTGACCTTTTTTTTTTCTTTTTATCATAAAAATAATTGTTTAATCATGAAAATGCGTGATTTCTTTTGAAAAGGTGAACCGGGTGAGAAAAAACAAGAAAAGAGGAAATAAAAAAAATAGTTAATGCTTTGACTTATCTCCATAAAGCTTGGTCGCTTCTTCAATTAAAAATTTATGTAGAAGAAAAGATTTGTCTGTTTCACTTCGAATGAACAGCTATCGTGACAGGTATTGTTGTATGTACTCTGCCTGAATGCCAGGCCTCTTCTTGACCCATTCTTTAATATCTCGCCAGAGACGTTCAATATTTTGTGTATGTATTGTAGGGTCTTGATAGTCCACAAATGTTTTGGAATGGTTTACCATTCTATGTGTGTAAAGTTGGCCGAGATTATGGTAAGCTTTCCAACAATCACTGTAAATAATGGAACCTGGCAAAACAAATTTTGTAACTAACGGGACTAAAGTTTCTTCATTTATTCGTTCGCCTGGTCCTGTCAGAGCGAGCACGAAACCACGTTTCGAAACTCTATCCCTCCAAAAAGCCAAATCTGGCTCAGTTTTCTTCCTCTGTTATATTTTCTGCGAACAATCAACGTATCGTAAATTTCCACCTCGATGCCTTCGCCGCCGCCTATCGCGTTTTACCCAATGTTCACACACCTCACTACAGAATGACCGCCAGTCAACCGCGGAACGGCTAGAAATTTGTAAATTCTCCATCACTGTTGTGTGATCCCACAGGTGGCTAAGAAAATGGTTAATAAATAATATTATCTTCTAGCATTCCATCCTGGTTTGCTCCTGGAATGTTCCTTTCGCGTCACTAAAACTGTCGAGAAGCGGGAAAATATCCAGAGGGGTGGGGATGGTGTTTGAAGCCGAAAAGTAGCCGAAAAATGCATTGGGGACCATATTTTGGCCCTTCTGGCTCCGTTTGGCTCTTTTTTTTTTTTGGCGTTTTTTTCCTAAATTGGAAAATTGAAAACAAAATGGCCGCCAGTGGAAACGATAGTGATTAGGTTGGATACTGAATGTCTTCAAATATGGATAACTAGCTGTTTGCGCAAAAAATGAATGCGATATTCGTTCTCAACGTACCCGAAAACCTTTAAATGTCGACAAATTAAAGGTGAATGCCGAGGGGTCGGTAAACTAAAAAAATACCTTTCTTTTTGCCGTGTTTTTTTTTAGGGGTGGGGATGGATACTTGGGGGGGGCGTGCTTTGGTATTTTTTTAGTTTACCGACCCCTTGGCATTCACCTCTAATTTGTCGACTTCGAAAGGTTTTCGGGGACACTGAGAATGAATATCGCATTATTTTTTGCACAAACGCGCAGTTACCCATATTTAAAGACATTCAGTATCCAACGTAATCACTATTGTTTTTGCTGGCGGCCATCTTGTTTCCCTTTTAGGAAAAAACGTCAAAAACAGCCAAACGGAGCCAAAAGAGCCAAAACATGCCCCCCAAAACATTTTTCGGCTTCAATGTCGAAATGATCCCTCACCCACCCTTCCGGATATTTTTCCGCTTCCCGATATAAAAACGAACATTACTTTTCTCACTTTCTTAATTATATTCATTTTTTTCACTTTCTTACTAAGATGCGCACACGCGCGTAGTCACTTGACGTTTCACAAGGTACATGAATACATGGCGGACATTTTAAATGACAAGAAATATTGGGTTTGTATTACTGTACACATAGATTCGAAAAAGTTGTCAAAAAACAAATATATAACAAATAAATGTTATCAAAGGCAAGATAAGTTACTTTTCTGCCAAACTGGATATATTTTTTGTGTTTTTATTCAATGTAACATATTTATTCAGCTCGAAAAACATACAGTGTTTACCGACGTATTCGAAAATTCAAGATGGCGTCTCACACCCTCTTTAACACAGTAAGTTTCGGAAAAGGTGTTATAAATAATAAACTATACAAAATACTATTAAAACCCCGCCGAATATATGTCAACCTATGTCACGGTAACATATATTGAGCGAGTTTTTAACAGTATTTTATCCGGTTTTTTATTTATAACACCTTTTCCGAAACTTACCATGTTAAAGAGAGAATCAGACGCCATCTTGAATGTTTCAATCGGTAAACACTGTATGGCTTTCGAGCTGAATAAACATGTTACATTGAATAAAAACACGAAAAATATATCCAGTTTGGTAGAAAAGTAACTTATCTGTACTTTGATGACATTTATTTGTTATATATTTGTTTTTTGACAACTTTTTCGAATCTATGTGTACAGTAATACAAACCCGAAATATTTTTCATAAAATAAAGTTTTCACCTTATTTAAGAGTAAAAATATTGCTGCCAGTAAGTTTTCACGAGCTGTTTACAAAAGCATATTAATTATAATTAATAATTACAACAGCATATTAATTATAATTAATAATTAATTAATTAACATTTTTCCATGGAGGCGGGTGTGTTGTGGCGGCCGCAGTCGCCACAACACACCCGCCTCCGCCTTTCCATGGCAAAACGGTTAACTAAACTGCAGAAGCACCTGTTAAAGTACACAAGTTCTATATTTGAATACCCCCTCCCCGAAAAAGAACGAAAAACATAATATGCTTTTGTAAACAGCCCCTGAAAACTTTTTTTTTTTTTAGATCAATTAAACCGTAAATTTGCGACGGATTTGATTATCAGATTTGTGGCCTGCAATATCGAATACCCCTAAAATAAAATAAAAAAAGTGTGATCGGTGTTGTTCTGTTGTAGCGAAAGGTAATATTTAACCTTTTAATTTATTTTAATAAATATTATTCTAAATACTGTTTTTAATTTGTGGTTTACGTTTACGGTCTTTACTTTCGCTCAAGATTTCTTTATTTATCACATCCCCCTCCAATAAACTTTACTTTCTTTTGCGCCAACGCCGATGGTGGGAAGGGGAATTCCAGTTACATATGGCATATTTAGCTTCTTTTGGCGATTTTTCGCTATTGAAAAACAAGATGGCCGCCATTAAAAATGATAAGGATTACGCTGGATACTGAATGTTTTCAAATATGGATAACTGCGTGTTTGCGCAAAAAATAAACGCGATATTCGTTCTCAGCGTATCCGAAAACTTTTAAAATCGACAAATTAGAGGTGAATGCTGAGGAGTCGGTAAACTAAAAATTTACCAAAAGAAAAAATATCCATAAAAAACATAACAAAATAATCTGAAAAGTGCAAAGTTCAAGCAGCAGCAGCAGCAATAATAATAATAATAATAATAATAATAATAATAATAATAACAACAACAACAATAACAACAACAACAACACCACCACCACCACCCGCTAAACTTCTGTCCTTTTCGGAATACTGAATGCTCCCTCGAACGAACTGCGTACAACATCGGAGCCAATGCTTATTTTGCTAGAGGGGCCTCATTCGTGTACGTCAGCCAAAATAAAAATTGTTTAAATTATTTACTTTAAAAATATTAATCATTAAAGTTTTTTCATTTTTAAATTTCCGAGTTGTCAATTTGGTCTCATTTCGTTTTCCGGTACGCTCGATACGACTTTTTGATCACCTGAACGTCAACCATATTTCATATTCTTCATTAGCTATTTACACGAGACATACACATGATTTCCTCTAGCTCAGATGGTACAGTAAATAAACTTTTAACTCGAAATGACCCCGAATGTACTAATGTATAACATAAGAAACAGAAAAGAATGGTCCTGGATATGACCTTAAACTATATCCAGTGGTGAGGCCCCAGCTTGCGGGCTTTGGGGATTGTGGAGCCACCCTTTAATTGCCATTGCTCCCAGGTCCACTCTGACCCTGAGTGGTAGTACCTGTTAGGGTCCCAATTATGGGTTGAATAGAAATCGACTTACTATTAAAAATCTTCTTTTTTTTTTTTCATAATCTTTGGATTCGGCATTAAATAACCTGAAAAGGGTTGATATGCCGTAAAACAAAAACAACCAACCGAACAAAAAAGAAACATTTGTAATGCGTACACAGCTTTATTTTCTCATATAACCTGAAGGCGCTTTGAAGAGATTTTACCTTATTTGGTTAATAAGCTTGGGGGGGGGGGGGGCATGTTTTGAAAATTGAAATTTTTATTTTTGAATAAAAAATAATTATTAAAACAAAAACAGTGTTCTCGTCGAGTAGTTTTTATTTTATTCAAGAAAATAAAAGGTACTCATGTACTTATTGATCCATGCTGAAATAATAACGGTATTATTTAGAAAGCCATTCTTAACATTGGGACGGAATGGTGTTGTGTACCTATTCTGTACTTTCACTTAACAATTTAATAAAACCAAGTATCATAAAACTTTAATTAACCTTGAAAATACTATTTAAAAATAGCGCGGATCAATAAGTGCACTAGCACCAAATAACATTTCATTGTGTTTCGATCGACGGCATTCCAAAGGCTTTTTGTTTAGTTTTGTTTATCGTCACGAGTGCTAATTTGGACTTGCGCCAATTTAATAATTACCTATAACTATAATATCCAGCCCCCCCCCCAAAAAAATATCTATAAAAAAACAACCCCCCCCCCGAAAATATCATAACAAAATAATTCGCAAAGAAAGCGCAAAGTTCAAGCTAAATTAAATAAATAAATAAATAAAAAACTAGGCCACACACGCAAAAATTCTTTCCTTGTAAAAATAATAATTTCTCCCTAAGTCGAACTGCGTACAACATCGGAGCCGATGCGTATTTCTCTAAAGGGGTACCATTCGTGTACGTCAGCCAATAGTATTTTCAAGTTAAATTCAAGTTTTATAATATCTTTTTGTTCATTAAATTGTTAGGTGAAAGTAGAGAATAGTTACAATATACCCGCCAGTTTGATAACATAAGTGCACGCAACTAAAAATAGGGTTTTGTGTTAATCTACGAGGCTATAATTACCTTCTTTTTTTTTTCTTTTTTTTTTGTGGAAGTCCCTCTAGACAAAGCATGAAGTCACTGAATCCAAGGAGCTAAAAAAGAAGGAATATTATTAAGGCAAAAACTATTGACAGTCATAAACAAAACCCAAGTTAGTGGGAGGAAAACAATCAGCAGAACAAGAGTTTGGCAATCTAAATTAAAAAAAACTTTAGATTCCATAATCGTAGAAAAAAAATAAAATGTGAATTTAATTTTTCGTTGATCACTATCAAAGCAAAGGTGAACGGTTAAGAAATTTCTTTGGACGAAGGTCAACGAGTTTAGGTCATATTTCAATTTTTAAAATATGTCTCTTAATGTTGAGATAAAATATTATTATTAGATATGCCGTGACCAGGATTCGAACCTGGGTTACCACGGCCACAACGTGGGGTCCTAACCACTAGACGATCACGGCCACATATCTAACATACAAAACTTTGAAAATTAAACATATCTATAGTAAAAGATTATATATAACATATTTATAATTAATTTAATTGAGTTATACTTTAATTAAACTTGAAAATACTATTTAAATATAGCGCGGATCAATAAGTGAACTGGCACCAAATAAACTTTCACTGTGTTTCCATCGACGACATTCCATGAGAGGTAGGTACACGCTAAAGCTTTTTGTTTATCGCTGCAAGTGCTAATTTTGATTTTCACCAATTTTCCTTTAAAAAAACAATTCAAACATTGGGGAGGCTCTTAAACCATTAAAAAAAAATAACGGTAACATAAGTGCATAAACACCAAATTTTTGTTTTGTCTTGTTTTCATTTTGTTTGTTTGTAAAATCCGACAAATACCGCAGGTATCGTAAAACTTTAATTAAACTTGAAAATATTTAACAATTTTCCTGTTAATAATTACATAAACTCCGGAAAAAAAAAAAAAACGCTCAAAAATTCTTTCCTTGTAAAAATAATGATGTCTTCCTCAACCGAACAACGTTCAACATCAGAGCCGATGCGTATTTCGCTAGAGGGGTAGCACTCATGTGCGTCCGCCATACTATTTTTAAAAAATAGCACGGTGACATAATTGCATAGGATCAGCTTTATTTTACATATTTCTTTTCCAAAGGACTGTTTGAATAAATTCACAATGAGTTAAATTTAAAGTGTTGTGTGACTCATTATTTTTTAGTCCTTAATTTTTTTTGTTACTTATTTTTTTTAGCAATTGTACGCAACTGAAAATAAAATTATTTTTTTATATAATTACAAATTTAAATCATTGTGAATTTATTCAAACGGTCCTCGCTAAGTCAACCCCTTCTCCAATATATATATATATATATATATATATATATATATATATATATATATATATATATATATATATAAGAGCAAATAGTTAATAAAACATGTTAAAAAACACTTTGAAAAAGAGTTAAAAACATATTTAATCTGAAAAGGAAACACTTAATAAGTGGATAGTCCTTAATCCGCGGAGTTTCGAAGAAATACTCTCCTTCTCATCAGAGGGTAGGAATCAGCAAAATGCGGGATCGGATTTTGCATACAAAAGTATTTGATGAAACTGCAAGTAAGTCAAAGATCTTACTTGATAGCAAAAAGTGAAGCAGAGGGAATATGGTGAAGAAAAAGGTAATTTCACATGAATGGATAGTCTGGTGAAAGGTAAAGTATCTAATGACGGTAAAATCCAAAAATGTAGATCCAAGAAAGTTAATTAAATTTCCATTCGCACAAGTAAAATCCAAGGAAATCGCGTAATTGGAAGATGGTCCAAAATAATCCAAAAGGCCGAAATTCGTGGAATAATTCACAAATATGTACAAGGAAAAAGGGGGGGGAATTCCAATAATATTAATAAAAGAAAAATAAGATATGCGTTTAACACGGCTGCTGAAACAAAGTGTAATTAAGAAAAATCAGTGAAGAAGATGAGAGAGAGAAAAAAAGATTAAATGGTGATATAATCTATATTCTTCTATATATATAAAAGCGAAAATGTGTGTATGTATGTATGTATGTATGTATGTATGTGTGTGTGTTTGTGTGTCTGCTAAAAACTTTCGACAGGCAGAACAAAAATTAACAAACTTGGTATCATATTGAAGCTCCATCCTTCGCTCGAAAAATATCGAAAAATTGGCCAAAGACGTTCATTTTTTCACCCTGAAATCGACAATTTTCTACAGGGGGAGGGGCAACAAAAACTGTCCTCTCATGACGAGATCGGTTCTATGCATGCGTCAGATGACATCATGACCTGATTTAGTTTAAATAGTTGAAAAATTGACTAATTTTCCTATACGTCGTATTAGCTCAGTTGGTTAGAGCGTTGGGTCATTATCTGAACGTTTTGGGTTCGAATCGTGGTGTGAGATCTCTTTTTTTTTCGATTTTTTAAATTTAAATATTGAAGCAGGGTTATTTGAGCCATTTATCACGTAACGTTAATTTTTCTGTTTTTTTTTTTTTGTTTTTTTTTACTTCGCTTATTCTTAGGTTTTCATTAACACCCCCACCCCCGTCGACCACACACACCCAAAACCACCCGGGTACCCACCGAAACCATTTTTCACATGTTTTTTTTTGTTTGTTTGTTTTTATTCTTCAGAAGTTTTAACGTTCGTTTTTCTGTTTTCTTTTTTTACTTCGCTTATTCTTAGGTTTTCATTAACAACCACACGCACCTCCAAACACTCGGGCAATGCCGGGTACCCCCTCTCCCCCGCTTTATTTTTCAGATAAGTTTTAACGTTCGATTTTCTGTTTTCTTTTTTTACTTTGCTTATTCTTTTTTTTATTTTTATTTTTCAGAAGTTTTAACGTTCGTTTTTCTGTTTTCTTTTTTGTTTTTTCGATTTTTACATTTAACATCGTTCGTTTGCCTTACGTTAGTTTTTTTTTTTGTGTTTTATTATGTCTTGATTACTCCCTCCACCGCCTGGGTACCCCTCCCGTGTTCGTTTTTCTGTTTTCTTTTTTGTTTTTTTTTTACTTCGCTTATTCTTAGGTTTTCATTAACACCCTCACCCCCGCCCGACCAGACACACCTCCAAACACTCGGGCAACGCCGGATATCCTTCCCCCGCTCGTCTATATATAAAAGCGAAAATGTATTTATGTATGTATGTATGTATTATGTATGTATCTGTGTTTGTGTGTCTGCTAAAAACTTTCGACAGACAGAACAAAAATTCACACATTTGGTCTCATATGAAAGCCCGACCCTCCGGGCGACAAATATCGAATTTTTGGCCCGAAAGGTCGACTCTAAGTTAGTCAGCTGACCCTTTTTCTACAGGGGGGCCCCAAAAAAGTGACATTTTAACGATATTTATACGTAATTTAATAAACGCTGACCTTGACATAAGCAAGCTGTAATGGCGGTCTGTATATGAAAACATTGATTATAATAATAGTTTGTTATCGATAAAAAAGGCGACTATCATACATATCAAAATATTAACTTTCACGTTATGAAAACGTTACCAAAATTATTAGCAGGTTAAAAATAGTTAGATACGATAGTTAAACGAAAAATAACAAACCAAAAATGTGAAGTAAAAAAAGAATATGCTTAAAAAAATATTAACGATCGATATTTTTACAAAAACACAAAGCCAAACGCCATTTTCTTTTTTAGTAACACTATTGCTCTTTAGAGAGAGAGGGGGAGAGAGAGACACACACACACACACGCACAAACAGAGAGAGAGAGAGAGAGAGAAAGAGGGAGAGAGAGATGTCTAGACAGGAAACGAGATTCGTTTTACTATGTTTTAAAATGTAAACATTGCATATACGAAATGTGAGTGAATGGATTTGATCACATCCCAGGCATAAATCCACCTTATTTTCGAGTAACGTTTGTTTCTCTACAGCTTGAGATCCCAGGTATAACTTCCCCCTTATTTTCTTAGTGGGGCGGGCGGAAGATGAGACCACTTGAATTCTAAGAACAGATACTACACTTTGATGTTATTTATATATTTTATTGTCGCAAAAATTTGAAGTTACAATTATGCAATTGAACACACAAAAATCATAAACAACAAAATTAGGCACAAGGCCCTATAAGAAATTGGGGAGGGGAAGGGTACAGGGTCTTTGTGACCATCGTGAAAAAATTAACAAATATAGACTTTGGAGTTTTACTCTTGACTGGCAAGATTAACCACAATATCTCATTCACTCTGTGGATCCTAATCTAGCTAATTTCCCCAGCGTTTGGAGTAAAAGAAAACATGCTTACAATTATAAAATAGGTGTCTGTATGTTGTGTAGGCGGGGGGGGGCGTTTGTACCCGGCGTTGCCCGAGTGTTTGGGGTTGTGTGTGGTTGTTAAAGTAAAAAAAGAAAACAGAAAAACGAACGTTAAAACTTAAGCGGGGGGGGGGTACCCAGGCGGTGGGGTGCCGGGTGGGGGTGATGGAATCAAAACATCGAAAGAAACACAAAAAAAACTAACGTAAGGCAAACGTACGATGTTAAATGTAAAAATTGAAAAAACAAAAAAAGAAAACAGAAAAACGAACGTTAAAACTAAAAAAAAAAAAAAAAAACATGTGAAAAATGGCTTAAATAAGCCTGTTTCGATATTAAAATCTAAAAAATCGGTGGATGCCCGAGTGTTTGGAGGTGTGTGTGGTCGGTCGGGGGTGGGGGTGTTAATGAAAACCTAAGACTGAGCGAAGTAAAAAAAAAAAAAAAAACAGAAAAACGAACGTTACGTGAAAAATGGCTTAAATAACACTGCTTCAATATTCAAATTTAAAAATTCGAAAAAAAAAGAAATCTCACGCCACGATTCGAACCCAAAACGTTTAGATAATGAACCAACGCTCTAATCAAACGAGCTAACACGACGTACGTGAAATCGTGTCAGTTCTTCAACTGTTTTTGTTGACCCCCCCCCCCCCCTGTAGAAAAGTGTTGATTTCAGGGTGGAAAAAATTTACGTTTTTGACCAATTTTTCGATATTTTTCGGGCGAAGGATGAGGCTTTCATATGAGACCAAATTTGTGAATTTTTGTTCTGTCTGCCGAAAGTTTTTAGCAGAAACACAAACATACACACATACATACATACATACATTTTCGCTTTTATATATATAGATAAATAAAGTGTGTGTGTGCGCATGTGTATGGTATAAAAGTTCAATTTCATTATTAAAAAGTCTTAAAAATCAAGTGATGTAAACAAAGTTCGTGGAATGGGGAAGCTAAGTGAGATAAGTTCATTTCCAAAATCAAGTAACCGTCTTATACAGCTTAATTTTCTACCGGGCATTATCTTCGATTATAAAAAGGTGCATAATTTATATTTATCGATTACTACATTGAGACAAGATGTCATATCCCAAATATCACATCTGAACTAAAAACATTATTTAGAAGGCCATCCTTATTTTCGAGTGCCGTTTGTTTCTCTAAAGCTTGACATGCAAGCATAACTTCTTCCTTATTTTCTTAGTGGGGGTGGGGGCGAAAGATGAGATCGCTTAAATTCTAAGAACAGATACTACACTTTGATCTTATTTATATATTTTATTGAATGAAAAAACATTGAACATACAAAAAGCACAAACAATATCAAATCAATGCAACAAAATTAGGCACAAGGCCCTATAAGAAATTGGGAGGGGGAGGGTACAGGGTTTTTGTGACTATTTGACAGATGAGACTTTGGAGTCTTACTCTTGACTGGCAACATTTACCAAAATACCTCATTCACTCTGTGGATCATAATCTAACTAAGAACCCCAGCGTTCAATGTAAAAATTAACCTATGTACAATTTGTATATTCATTTCTGTATGTTGTGTATGCATTTTTTTTTCTTTTTTTTTTTTTTTTGTATGTGCATGTGTGAGAAAATAGAGTTCGATTTCATTGGAAAAATAAAGTTTTTTAAATTTCTTGGTATAAAATGTTCGTGGAGTGGGAAAAAACTATCAAAAATGTTCATTTAAAAAAATAAGGAATAACTACTACTGGGTTGTTAGTAAGGCCCCCCTGTACTATTCTATGTGGCTAGATCCCCCACTGTTTTCCGGGGAACCGAAAACAAGCAAGGCATCCCTAATGGGGTTTGGGGAAGAAGCCTTAATGGAGGTGGGAGAAAATAAAGCAACGGATGGAGGGGGTAGGAAGGTGACCTCTGAGTAGGGGGATGACCGGGGGCATCAGAAAACAAAAATGATGTGCAGAGGGGTTGGGCAGACTCAGAGGTTCTCTAATACCAAAAAATAAAATCAGGAACAGGATCTCAATCGTACCACCAGTCAAGAGTCACTTTACTGATCTTTTTTATGCTAACCTAGGCGGGATGGGTTCCGTAGGACCCAGCACCGCCTATGCCATGCCTAAGGAGGGAACACGTATTGAAACTTGGCTCCTCGACGGATGCACAAACTAGTGCTGTGCACCCACCTCTTGTCAAATTCCACTCTAGGCAACCTCTTCCAATCGCATCTGATCTTTACTTTAAGCAAATGTTTAAAGTAAACGATCAGATCCCGATCAGGAACAGATGTCCCTTCGCGGACCAACTTGAGACGCGTGATCCAAATGACCATTCACGCTACTGCTAGGATCGCCAGGAAAACCATTCTTTCCTCCCTGGGGAACGGCGTCTCCATGTTGTACACAAAACATCCTACGTCGAGATCGAGCAGACACTCGGCATCGATGCGAGCTGTTACCCCCTCAGCGTACTTTAATAAGGGCTGTATCCGGCTGCAACTGAAAAACGCATGCTCGATCGTTTCGGGCTCGCGCTCGTCACAGCACGGACAGAAGTGCCTGGTATGTTCTTTATACCGGAAAAGTTCGTCGAAGACGGGCAGCGCATTTCGGACCAGTCGCCAAATCAGGGAGAATTCCGAGTTATTCAGAATCTCCCGTCCCGGCGCCCAACACCATTGAGAACGGACAACCTCCATCGACCATCCCATCCGCCTACAAAGTGGATCCTTCATGGTACCCTCCACTAACTCTCGATATAGTTTCTTCCTTGGCTGATCGAGGACACTGGTCCCCGACAAAGCTCTAAGAGCGGTCCGGCATTCGGAGAAGAACTTGGACTCCCCCTTCGGTCTACGACGACCTTCTGCCGAAGGGTTGGGTTTGAGATTGGGAAACGAGTTCTCAACCACAGGGACCCAAGGAGCGTCTCCTTCAAACGAACGACCCAGGAAAGCCAATCTCTCGGCGTTTCTATGACACAAGAGACTGGGCTGACCAAGGCCTCCCTCGCTCGGACTTTGAACACAGACCTCTCTGCAGACATAATGCTTACCCTCGTTCCACAATAGTGAATCGAGCCGCCCTTGTAAGCGGGTTAGTCGTTCTGCAGGGAGAGGAAGTACAGACAAACGGTAAAGGATGAGCGGAAAGACGTATGTAGCACACGCCTCCGCCCGACCCTTCAAGGACAATTTCCTTCCAATCCAAGTCTTTACTGACGATTTGACCTTAGACTGTACTTCCGACCAATTCTTTTCCAGCTGAAGTCCCGGTCCAAACCAGACACCGAGAATACGGACCGGTCCATCGGTCCAGCTGAAAATACCTGGAAGCGAGTTTACCCCGGTCCAGGCCCCCAACCGCAGGCCAGCAGACTTGCTACGGTTGAAGATGGCCCCTGTTACTTTTTCGTATCGAGCGAGCGCCTCGACCACCACTTGAACGTCCGTGTGGCAAGACACGAACACGGTGACGTCATCGGCGATCACGGAAACCCTGGCTCGTGTGCCTCTAGGGAGAGCTATTCCGCGCAGGACTGGTGTAGCCGCCTCGTCCCTTAAATTGCGAAGGAGGGGTTCCAACGCCAGGACATACAACAGAGACGACAGCGGACAACCCTGTTACACCAACCGAGAGACAGCGAATGACTCCGACAGCTTACCGTTGATCTGCACCGCTACCGTCGGCCTGTCATACAGAACAAAGATCCACTTGCGGAAGTCCGGATTAAATCCGGCGGCCTCTAGCACAGATCCTAGGAACCGATGGTCGACCCTATCGAATGCCTTGGACTGATCCAAACTGATCAGCGCGGCTTCGGCGTCGTCTTCTGTCCCCTCTATGATCGAGCGTATCAAGTGCAAATTGTCTTGAATTGATCTCCCCTTCACAGCATAAGTCTGGTCTGGTTCGATCAAGTCAGTGATGACAACCTGCAAGCGATTCGCAAGAATCTTTGCCAAAATCTTTAACTCTGTGTTTAGCAGAGTCAAGGGCCTAAAATCATCAAGGTTTTCCCTCCCACCATGCCGTTGACCCTTCCTCAGCAATGTGATCACACCCTTGGTCACCTGTCTAGGGATGGAGCCCTGGGCAAACCAATGGTTGAACATATCCTTCAGAAGAGGGACCAACATGGGCGACAGCCTCAAGTAAAACTCGTAGGGTAAACCATCAAGCCCCGGGGATTTGTTATAGCCGACCTGCTTCAACGCAGTAATGACCTCATGTTCAGTAATAAGACCATCACAGCTAGCCGCCCGAGCCGCCGTGAGGCGGGGCGAGTCAGCTAAATAGCTGCCAAACTCATCAAACCTGAGTCCAGGTAGTTGGGTGAAGCGCTCCGATAGATGCTCCCGAAACCCCTCGCAGATCTTCCGAGTCGATACTAAAGCGTGTCCTTCCAGGTTATATACTTTACGAATGTACCCATCAGAACCGCGCCTTAAAGCAGCCTTACTCTCAACGGCGTCAACATTCACAGCCTCGTTGGAAACTTTTTTAGCCTAGCCCTAACTACTTGACCTTCATACCACTCGCTATCCAAGCGGTTGAGATCTTGTTTAGCTAGTGCTAACTCTAGGGGATCCCCCCCTTCCACCGCCCGGGTCAGCTTATCCTCTAAGCGCTTCTTTGCCTTAGCCTTATCTAACGCGAGGCATTGGCTATACTGGACTGAGAAGCGCCTAATTTTGGCCTTAAGACTAACCCACTACTTACTCCCTGTAACCGCCCCCACTAAAGCCCGCTGAATTAGCTCAGTGACCTTCAACCGGTAGTCCTCCAGCTCCAACAAGGTGCTGTTGAACTTCCAGTATCCGGCCAGTTTAGGCCTAGCACTTAAGTTCAAATGGGCCATAACAAGTTTATGGTCCGAGTGTCCTAACAAGTGGAACGTGGGGCAAGATAGGAAGTCTACATCGCCTCTTCTAATTAACATCTGATCCAAGTAAGTACTTGGATGGGAAGGCACTACAGAATGCCACGTCCACATCTCCCGCCCCGGATGATCCAGACGAAATCTGTCGACAAGATCGCACAAAGCCATCAGGTCAGACAGAGTGCTGTCACACCGCACCGACCCGCTAGCCCCCCCGACCTTATCTATTTTGGGATCAAGGATTGCATTCCAATCACCCATTAAAACTAACCGTTCCGGATCCACTAAGAAGCCCTCCAACCGTCGAAAAAAGGTTGCCCTCTCTACAGCAGCATTGGGAGCATAAACAGCAACAATCCGAAAAACACTACAATTAACAGCAACATCAACAACAAGCGCCTGCCCATCCTCGTCTGCGTGAACAACATTCACCGACGCTGACAGGGTGCGATTCACTAGCAAGGAGATTCCACGACTATAAGTATTGCCATATGCTGAGTAGACATCGTAATCGTTTACCAGCACCTGACAATCCTTGTCACAAACAAAGTGGGTCTCCTGAATAGCGGCGATATCTACCTTAAGGGACACCAGATCTCTCACAACGCGCGAGGCCTTGCTTCGACACCTGATGCCCCTCACATTAAATGTAGCCAAGTTTAAAGCCATGTTCACTTACCTTAGGCAGTGTCACAGACGGGTCTGAAGTCCTCGGCAGTGAGGACGTAGCAGGCTTGCCCAAGGCTTCCGGTCAGCAGGTCTGCAGAAGGTAATCCATCCTTGGCAACGCCTTACACATCCAGGGGAAAAGTTAGTTTCAATGCCCTGTATAGGGAAGGGTGGACATACAGGGGTGTGCGACCTTCGCATTTTATTGTTATATTTTTAAGAGACGGATGGTCCATGTCGATAAGCTGTTGGCCTGGTATTGCCTCCTTGGCTGCCTCCAGCATCGCCCATAGACCCTCCGTTCTTGAGTCCTTGTTTGCCCTTACAAAGGTTGTCAGTAAGGGGGCGTCTTTGAAGCGGTCTGGTTGTGTGACTCTGTCACCACCCACATACAAAAAGTTTTGTAATTTGTTGAAACGGACCTTCTGCTTCCCCTTCAGTTCTGGTGTAATCCGCTGAAGGTCCGTTTCACATATCCTGCCCCCTGGCAGGAATGGCAGCTTCTTAGTCCTTTCTGATCTCACTGCTGTTGTCGGGGAGGGGTCCTATTGATGCTGAGGAGGGAGAGAGGTTTTCGGGGAGGGAGTGTCTTGTTCCGTTGCGACGTTGATGGGCTTGTCGCAAGACACGGGGCATGGAGCATCTTTAGGCGGGTTTGGGAGGGAGGGCGAGGTGGATGTTTGTTGTTTTGGCTGGGGGGCTGAAGAGGAGACGGGGTGCACAGACTGATTTTCCGATGGTATGACAGTCTCTGTGGGGGTTGGGTGATCTGCCTTCATTTTCCGGCTCTTTCTCCTCCTCGCTCTTCTTATTTCTGTAGCGCTTAGCGCTTAGCGCTATCTTTGCCGGTGAGGCTTCTTCCTCTTCTTCCAACACTGCCTCCTCCTCGGATTCTTGTAGTTTCCTTTTGTTCGAGGAGGCTCGTGCTTGTGTGTCCATTTTTGTTAAATCCCCTGTCATGTCTTCGGTTTGGGCTTTGATCGCTGTTGGAGTGGAAGGCTGTTTGCTGGTCTTTCCCTTTTTAGCGACCGTCACCCATCCCTGTTTGGCTTCTGGGGGGCTTGTGGTTTTAACGGGAGCGGGGGCCATGACTGTGGCTTTGGACGCCTCCGCCGTTCTGCTGGCTGCTTTGTTGTTTCGTTTAGGGCAGTCCTTGGCCATATGGCCCTGTTGTTGGCATTGCCAGCAGTGGGGCCTCCTCCCTTCAACTATTAAGGAGAGCGTCCAATCTCCAAACTGGATCGTGGCCGGAATGCCGAAGAAACCCACCTTATCCACCACCATCTGCACCTTATAGTCTCTGGTCATAATGTTTCTTTGACCGCGACTAGGCGTGACTTCTTCGACATCCCCATATTGGCTGAGGATGGCTCCCAGCTGTTTTGCTCCCATGTAGCAGGGGACGTTTAGCACCGACACGATTGTCCTTCTCTTGTTAAGGTAACCGGGTGCAATTTAATGTTCTTGGATTGATGGTTTACCTTAGAGAGTCTGACGGCGTCTTCTGGGGTAGGAAGCAGGACATCCCACATGGCATAACTTTTCCGGCAGATGTAGTTCGCTGGGATGTTCTGCTCCATTAATATCTTCACCATCGTCTCCTTGTTGATCCCTGTCAGGCTTCTAGTCTTAGTGTCCGAGGTGATTAGTGATAGCACTCTCTTCTCTAGACTTTCCATCTGACCTGGGAGGGGCTGGACGGTGTTTCCTTTTGTGACGTTTCTATAAGTTGAGAGAAAGAGGTCACGGTATTCCTGAGGAGTCATTTTCTCCTCCTTATGTTGCAACTCCTCCATGTTGTATATTCGAGGGTCCTGGAACCGGAGAAGCGGCGGCTGGTGCTTTCTGTTTCGTGGAGGTTGAACTGGTCGTAGAGCTGGGGGTCTGACCTTTTCCAGACAGGGTTGGCCAGTCCGCAGTTGATGAAGCGTGCTGGCTTTCACGACTTTCCGGGCCATTCTCCGTCCTCTTTTTCTGAGGTTGGACAGCTTCCTCCTCAGATGCAGGACGTTCCACTCTTGGGGAGGTCTTCCTGGCACTTGCAGGTTTAGTAGCGGCCGCTGCTTTCGGTTTCTCTTCCGTCTGCGTTATGTTGTTGCCGGTCGAGATCTTGTTGGCTTCCTTGGTCGCCTCTATTTGGTTGTTGCCCTCTTGGGGAGTACTAGAGGGTGCCGGATCTACCATGTCCTCCTCGAATAATGACTGCAAGGAGGCGATGGTTGCGTTAAACAGCTCCTCTTCAGTATTCTTGGAGGAGTTGTTCTTTTCCTTTTCCCCTTCGGTTGTTGGGGAATCCCTCTTTTGGGGAGCGGAGGAGCATTGTTCTGGTGTTGCCACCATTGCTTTTGAGCTCCGGGGTGTCACTGGTCCGTGCCCCTCTTCCTTTTTCCCAACTGGCGAGCTTGAGCCCGCTCTTATAGTCAGGTTGCCCTCGTGGGGAGCCGTCTGCTCCTTCTTGGTTGCAGCAGGTATTTCACTGGGGGTCGCCGCGGGCTGCGGCCCTACCCCGCTACTTTCTTCCAAGATCGCCGCGGGCTGCAGCCCTACCTTGTCTCCAACATCCATTTGGTTCTGGCTCTCCATCTCTCCACTAACCCGGGGCCGGGATTTGGCTCCCTTTTCCAGGGATTTCGCAGGGGGAGCGATGTCACGCATTTGGGGTGGTGTACCCCGCCTGCTTGGCATCGTGGTGGGGGTGTTGGCCGCTTACGCAGACCAGGCTTGGGAGGGAGGAAAAATAAAAATTGTGCGGGGGGGACAAAGGGATGGAGGGAGTGGCCAGGGGCGAAGAGAGAAAGAGAGTTGACCTCCCCTCGGAGTCGGGTTAGTCTGCTCGATCCCCCCTTGCGGGGGGAGAGCAGAGAAGTGAGACGCAGTGGTGACTAGCGGGTCCGAGTGCCGCGTCGCAATTAAGGAAAGAGAGGGATAGGCATCTCTGCCCAGAGAGAAGGCAGAAACGAAGGTATAAACCCCAAAACCCTTCCCTCAAACAACCCCAACAGGAAGCGACAAAGAGACCTGGTCTGCTCGATCCAACAAGAGAGCAGCGAAGGAAGACAAAGACTAGCGGGTCAGAGTGCCGCTAGTTAATTAAGAGGGAGAAGTAGACATTCCTCCCAGAGAGAGGGAGAAAAGAAGAAACCTTAAAACTAAAACCTTAAAACTAAAAAACCTTAGACTAAGCTCAAGGTCCTGACTCCCCAAAGGAGGGGGTCTGGTCCTTGCAGACGTGAAAATGCCTTAACCTGGCCAAAGAGCCCGGTGGCAGATCCCTTCTAAGACAATTGGAAGAGCAAAAGTTTCGCACTGAGAACAGATACTACACTTTGAGATATTAAATCATTTATTCATGTTAAAAATACATTGAAAATGAACAAAAAACTTAGGCACATGGCCAACTCAAAAGGGGGGATTGTGGGTGTCGTTGGTCATCCTTGTCACTCCAGAACTAAACAAAATCAAAAGTTTCTCCCAGCTAGTATCTTTCACCATAATACCACATTCACCCTTCCATACTGGGGGACATCCTACTTAACTCCCAATTTTTTTAAAACATTTTTTATTGACGTGTAAAAACAAAACAAGATAACAATAAAAATGATACAATAATTCATTTGTGTCGAGGGGGGGGGAAGGGGGGGTAGTAGAACTCTCCCAACCCCGTCTAGATAGACTGCCCGTTCCACTAGGTTTGGAAAAGGAACCTGGCTTCTGCGGGTCAGTCTCTAAGTGGGGATACCCTCTAGATGGGGATTTATTCAAAACATCACACATCGCTAAACTGCTGATTCCAAATTCTTAAATAAAAACATTATTATTCAGAAAGTCATTCTTAGTATTGAGAGGTTATGTTTTTATATAATCTTCAGTTAAGGAGGAAGAGTTTTAAGGAATTTATATAAAAGTATTATATACTAGCAGATACCCGACGTAGGTGGAAATATATTGAATGTTTCCTAGCAGAATACCCAACATTGCCTGGAATCGGATAAGATTGGTTGATATATGTACTAGAAGACCCGACGTAGCCCAGGATTGGATAAAATTGGTGTATATGTACTAGCAGAATACTCAGCATCGCCCGAGATTGTATGATATAGCACTAGCATGACATATGTACTAGGAGATTACCCGGCATGGCCTGGGATTGGATAAAACTCATGGAATTTTTACTAGCAAAACACTCGACGTCGCCTGGGATTGAAAAAAATTGGTTGATATATGTACTAGCCAAATACCCAATGTCGCCCAGGATTGCATTACATAGGTGGATATATGTACTAGCAAAATACCTGGAATAGCCTGGGATTGGATGAAGTAGGTGTATATGTACTAGCAGAAACGCCGGCGTCACCCGGGATTGTATGACATAGGTGGATATGTACTAGCAGAATACCATACGTCGCCCAGGATTGTATGACATAGGTGAAGTATAGGTCCGCATGACAATTTTGAAGGTGCTTGTGCTGTATAGGTCCGATTTGAAAAATTTTGAAGGTGCTTGTGACGTATAGGTCCGATTTGACAATTTTGTAAGTGCTTGTGCAGTATAGGTCCGATTTGATAATTTAGTATAGGTCAGATTCGAACATTTTTAAAGAGCTTGTGTAGTATAGGTCCGATTTTACAATTTTGAAAGTGCTTGTGCAGTATGGTCTGAGTTGAAAAATTTTAAGGTGCTTGCACAGTATAGGTCTGATTTGAAAAAATTTTAAGGTGCTTGTGCAGTATAGGTTCGATTTGAAAAATTTTAAGGTGCTTGTGCAGTACAGGTTCAATTTGAAAATATTTGAAGGTGCTTGTGCAGTATAAGTTGGATTTTAAATGTTTTCAAGGTGCTTGTGCTGTATAGGTCTGATTTGACAATTTTAAGGTGCTTGTGCAGTATAGGTACTATTTGACAACTTTGAATGTCCTTGTGCAATGTAGGTCAGATTTGACAATTTTGAAGGTACTTGTGCAGTATAGGTCCAATTGGATAATTTAGAAGGTCCTTGTGCAGTATAGGTCCGATTTGAAGAAATTTGAAGGCGCTTGTGCAGTATAGGTCCGATTTGACAATTTGGAAGATGCTTGTGCGGTATAGGTCGGATTTGACATTTTTGTAAGTGCTTGTGCAGTATAAGTCCGATTTGACAACTTTGCAGGTGGTCTGCAATATAGGTCCGATTTTACAATTTTTAAGGTGCTTGTGCAGTATAGGTCCGATTTGAATAATTTTAAGGTGCTTGTGTAGTATATCTCCGATTTGAAAAATTTTAAGGTGCTTGTGCAATATAGGTCCGATTTGAAAAATTTTAAAGATGCTTGTGCAGTATAGGTCCGATTTGACAATATTGAAGGTGCTTGTGCATTATAGGCCCAATTTGACAATATTGAAGGTGCTTGTGCAGTATAGGTCTGATTTGTCTATTTTGAAGGTGCTTGTGCAGTATAGGTGTTGTATATTGGTTTATATTTGAGGAGATGATATATTAAAACGTGTCATGTGTTATCTAGTGGATTTAAGATATTGTTCTTTTAACAGACAGATAATAAATGTATGAATCTTATTTATGTTGTTTAGCTAGAAGGACATGATATTGACATGTAAACTGAATCATGTTGTAAGAGACTTATCACATGGGATATTTTTACAGTTCATATGTAAGAAGAATAATATATGCTTCATACCTTTTTTCTTGAAGAGTTCTTCTGTATCTTCCCGCTGCTCCCAGACGAACATGAAACGATCAGCATCATCCAATTGAGACAACTGTTCTTATTTGTGAAAACATTAAAACAACTCTTTATATTTTTATAATATAAATTTATTACAGTTGTCTCAATTGGTTTTCACAGGATCTGCAGTTTGTCTACTTTTCTATTCGTACAGCTCGCTCCATAGCTGTCTGTCCACCCCTATCTAGACGTCCGTTCTGGTGGTCAATCCCCAACTCTCTGAATCTCTCCAAAACTAACTACATCACGTGTTCTCTTACATCACCTAATTACGTGTCTCAGACCAACCTAATCCACAACTAGTTATTTGTTTATTCAAAACCCCAAAATAATGTTTACATATATTTTCTATTTTCACATTCCTTTTGCGATTCACACGTCAATCATTTCCTCTGCAAATTAATTGTTTATTCTTTTAATCATAATAACTGATCCAGCGACCATCCATCGCTCAAATCAATTAACAAGAATACAATAACAATAATAATAATGTTTTAACCCTTGACTCCGCTTGCCACAGTTAACAGATACTACGCTATGATCACAACCTAAAGGGTCATATCATTACATAGGTCCGATTGATAAAATTTTAAGGTTCTTGTGCAGTATAGGTTATATTTGAAAATTTTGAATGTGCTTGTGCAGTATAGGTCCGATTTGCTAATTTTTAAGTCCTTGTGCAGTATAGATCCGTTTTGAAAAATTTTAAGGTGCTTGTGCAGTATAGGTATTATTTGAAAAATTTTTAGTTGCTTGTGAAGTATAGGTTCGATTTGAAAAATTTTAAGGTGCTTGTGCAGTATAGGTCCGATTTAACAATTTTGAAGGTCATTGTACAGTATAGGTCCGATTTGACAATTTTTAAGGTGCTTGTGCAGTATAGGTCCGATTTGACAATTGTGAATGTTCTTGTGTAGTATAGGTCTGATTTGACAATTTCTAAGGTCCTTGTGTAGTAAAGGTCCGATTTGAAAAATTTTGAATGTGCTTGTGCAGTATAGGTCCGATTTGATAATTTTGAAGGTGCTGGTGCATGTCCGATATGAATAATTCTGACGGTGCTTGTGCAGTACATCTCCGATTTGAAAATTTTTATGGTGCTTGTGCAGTATAGGTCCGATTTGAAAAATTTGAAAGGTGCTTGTGCAGTATAGATCGGATTTGAAAAATTTTAAAAGTGCTTGTGCAGTATAGGTCCGATTTTAAATTTTTAAGGTACTTGCGTAGTGTATGTCCGATTTGAAAAGTTATGAAGGTCCTTGTGCAGTATAGGTCCGATTTGACAATTTTGAAGGTGGTTATGCAGTATAGGACCGATTTGATAATTTTTAAGGTGCTTGTGCAGTATAGGTCCAATCTGAAAAATTTTAAGGTGCTTGTGCAGTATAGGTTCGATTTGAAAAAATTTTAAGGTGCTTGTGCAGTATAGGTTGGATTTTAAATGTTTTCAATGTGCTTGTGCAGTATAGGTCCGATTTGACAATTTTAAGGTGCTTGTGCAGTATAGTTACTATTTGACAATTTTGAATGTTCTTATGTAGTGTAGGTCAGATTTAACAATTTTGTAAGGTGCGTGTGCAGTATAGGTCCTATTTGATAATTTTGAAGGTCCTTGTGCAGTATAGATCCGACTTGACAATTTTGGAGGTGCTTGTGTAGTATATGTCCGGTTTGAAAAATTTTGGAGGTACTTCTGCAGTATTGGCCCGATTCAACAATGTAGAAGGTGCTTGTGCAGTATAGGTTCGATTCGACAATTTGTAAGGTGCTTGTGCAGTATAGGTCTGATTTGAAAAGTTTTGAAGGTGCTTGTGCAGTACAGGTCCGATTTGACAATTTTGAATATCCTTGTGCAGTGCTGGTCTGATTTGACAATTTTGAAGGTGCTTTTGCAGTATATGTCCGATTTGATAATTTTGAAGTTGTTTGTGCGGTATATGTCCGATTTGAAAAATTTTAAGGGACGTGTGCAGTATAGGTTCGATTTGAAAAATTTTAAGGGGCTTGTGCAGTATAGGTCCGATTTGAAGAATTTTGAAGGTGCTTGTGCAGTATAGGTCCGATTTGAAACATTTTGTAAGGAACTTGTGGAGTATAGGTTCGATTTTACAATTTTGCAAATGCTTGTGCAGTATAGGTACGATTCAACAATTTTTAAAAGTACTTGTGCAGTATAGGTCTAATTTGATATTGTGAAAGTGCTTGTGTAGTATACATCCGACTCAACAATTTTGAAGGTGCTTGTGCACTACCGGTCCAATTTGACAATTTTGAAGATGAGTTACTACTTGAGAATACCAAATGCTTCATGTAGGTCACCAAAGTTAAACAACATTGTCTTAGTCATTATCAGATGGATCACTACTTGGGAATACCAAATGATTTGTGTAGGTCACCAAAGTTAAGCAACATTGTCTGTGTCATTATCCGATGGGTGACTACTTGCAAAGACAAAATGCCTGATGTAGATCACCAAAGTTGAGCAACATGTTCTTGGTCATTATCAGATGGGTGACTACTTGGGAATACCAAATGCTTTCTGGTCATTATCAGATGGGTGACTACTTGGGAATAACAAATGCTTTATATAGATCTCTAAAGTTAAGCAATATTATCTTCGTCATTAATAAATGGGTGACTACTTGGAAATATTAAATGTTTTATGTAGATCACAAAAGTAAAGCAACATTGTCTTGGTCATTATCAGATGGGCAGCTATTTAGGAATACCAAATGCTTTATGTATATCACCAAATTTAAGCAACATTGTCTTGGTCATTATCAGATGTGTGACTACTTCGGAATATCAAATTCTTTATGTAGATCACCAAAGTTAGGCAACATTGTCTTGGTCGTTACAGATGGGTGACTACTTGGGAATATAAAATAATTTATGTATATCATTAAAGTTAAGCAACATGGAGTCTGGTCATTATCAGATAGGTGACTACTTGGGAATAATAAATGCTTTATGTAGATCATCAAAGTTGAACAACATACAGTCTGGTCATTATCAGATGGGTGAGTACTTGGGAATATCAAATGCTTTATGTAGATCACCAAAGTAAAGCAAAATGTAGACTGGTCATTATGAGATGGGTGACTACTTGAAAATACCAAATGCTTTATGTAGATAACTAAAGTTATCCAACATTGTCTTGGTCATTATTGGATGGGTGACTACTTCAGAATACCAAATGCTTTATGTAGATCACCAAAGTTAAGCAACATTGTATTGGTCATTATCAGATTGGTGACTACTTGGGAATACGAAATGCTTTGTGTTCATCACCAAAGTTAAGCAACATTATCCTGGTCATAATCAGATGGTTAACAACTTAGGAATGCAAAATGTTTTATGTAGATCACCAAAGTTAAGCAACATTGTCTTGGTCATTATCGGATTGGTGACTACTGGGGAATACAAAATGCTTTATGTAGGTCACCAAAGTTAGGCAACATGGTCTTTTTTCATTAACAAATGGATGACTTCTTGGGAATATCAAATGCTTTATGTAGGTCACCAAAGTTAAGCAACATTTTCTTGGTCATTATCAGATGGGTGACTACTTGGGAATACCAAATGCTTTATGCAGATCACTAAAATTAAGCAACATTTTCTTGGTCATATATATATATACTAGCAGAATACGCAGCGTCGCTTGGATTATATGAAGGTGGTAGAAAGTTTTTCCTGGAAATGTCTTAAACAATTTTCAATCTCAAAATTACTTTATTTGTGAAGACGATTCTGGATATGGCTGAAACTGTTTACGATCTCAAAATTAGATTAATTCATATATATTGTTGCTTTTCTATGAAAGATTACTTTGACCTTAGCCAAAAGGCCAAGTAAACAAAAATACAAATTATATATTTATCATAATTGAGACAAGATGTCATATTCCAAACATCACACATCGCTAAACTGCTGATTCCAAATACTGAAATAAAAACATTATTATTCAGAAAGCCATTCTTAGTATTGAGAGGTTATGCTTTTATAAATAATCATTGTTATAATATGCAAGTGACCTCCCATGGATGTAGCTTTATTGTCGAATACATTTAGAATAATATACAATCATTGTTATAATATGCGAGTGACCTCCCTTGGATGTAACTACATTGTCGACTACTATTAGATTAATATACAATCATTGTTACAATATGTAAGTGACCTCCCTTGGATGTAACTTTATTGTCGACTACCATTAGATTAATATACAATCATTGTTATAATATGTAAGTGATCTCCCTTGGATGTAGCTTCATTGTCGAATACCATTAGATTAATATACAATCATTGTTATAATATGCAAGTGACCTCCCTTGTATGTAGCTTCATTGTCGAATACCATTAGATTAATATGCAATCATTGTTATAATATGTAAGTGACCTCCCTTGGATGTAGCTTCATTGTCGAATACCATTAGATTATTATACAATCATTGTTATAATATGTAAGTGACCTCCCTTGGATGTAGCTTCATTGTCAAATAGGATTAGATTCATATAAAATCATTGTTATAATATGTAAGTGACCTCCCTTGGATGTAGCTTCATTGTCGAATTCCATTAGAATAATATATAATCATTTTACAATATGCAAGTGACTTCCCTTGGATGTAGCTTCATTGTCGAATAGGGCAGGTCGATTTTGGAACCCCGGTGAGGCAATGGTGATGATAGTTGGGGTTTGACATAGAAAAGACCTACACAAAATATTTTTCAAAATCGTTATCTTTGCTTGAGGAAATGACTTTAAATGTTGAAAAATTGAAGCGATTAAAAGTTTTTCGGTGAATTTGTAAGAACGTCCCGTCATCAAAACAATCTGTACTGTTAAGAAAATGGATCATTTTTTAGAATATATTTTAAACTACATTTTTAAATAAAATGGGCGAGGATAATGAATTAATAAAATAAATAGTAAGTGTAAAGGCAAAATTATGTTTTTTAAATAATTATAACGACCAAATTTGCTTTTTCATTTCAGGAACTTTTTTGGGGTGGAAACATTTTAGATTTCACCGGCGCAAAACATGCTCGTTATTGATATTGAAACTTAATGTTAGTTTATTATTTAATTTGAAAACATTACGATTTAGGCTGAATTATTTCGAAAGGAAAAAAGAAAAAGACCTGTTTAAAATATATATTATTATATGTCTAGTGTCTGCAGTCAATTTAAACATATTTGGGTAAATATGAAGAATTACTCCACTCTCAACAATTCCTTTAAAATTACCACACTTATTGGTTTTCGGGGTCGCTGAAAACGAAAATAACGTTTAAAATTACGGCAAATGAGTAGTTTCCATGATATGAAGAAATGTTAGTTCTAAAAAAAGTGGGGATTACTTTTCTATAATAACTTAATGTAAAGTGATCACCCACTTTGTGACCACGATTTTTTTTGGGGGGGGGGGGGTAAGGAGCTTTCTTTCCACCCTCGGAAAATCCTTTGAAATTACCTGTTTACATTTGGTGGTAGGCGGTGGAGGGGCGGGGGGTGTTTTGGTGGCCGGCCGCCAAAACACCCCCTCCTCCACCGCCTGCCACCAAATGTAAACAGAATTTTTGTTAGATATTAAACAGTCCTTCTGCTCGGTTAATATCGGCACGTTACTTACGTTAAAACGGTTAATTAAACTGCATAAGGACCTATAAAAAAACTATACAAGTTCTATAATTGAATATCCCCCCTCCAAAAAAAGAACGATAAACAAACCGGTAGCCGTGACGTGACCATAAAGTGAGTGTATTTTTTTTTTATATCTTGGAAACTACTTGTTCCTTGGAATTTTAAACGTTAGTGGTAATTTTATAGGATTTTCCGAGAATGTAAAGAAAGTCCCCCCCCCCCAAAAAAAATTCGTGGCCACAAAGTGGGTGATCATTTTACGTTATATTATTATAGAAAAGTGATCCCCCCTTTTTTAGAACTAACATTTCTTCATATCTTGAAAACTACTCATTTGCCGTAATTTTAAACGTTATTTTCGTTTTCAGCGACTCCGAAAACCTAATAGAGTGATAATTTTAAAGGAATTTTCGAGGGTGAATAATTCTTCATATTTACCCATATTTGTTTTATTTTTTAAAATTTGTTTTTTTATTAGGTTGGTGCAAAAATATTGGCATTTTTGACGTTTAAACGAACGTAGAAAACATTATTTTTGCACCAACCTAATATTTCACATCAAATTCTATTTGAAATTTTCATTAAAATATGGTAATACTCCAGTTTTATATTAAAAAAAAAAAATAGTGAAGATCAGAGGCTTGTGGGGGTCGTCAGGCCTTTTTAGGAACTAACTTCCTCCACAAATAAATAAAAATAAAAAGAAGAAGACTTACATGCAAAACAAACGGAGGTTTATTACCATTAACAAATAAAATATAATTCTCTTTATAATGAGTTCAGAAGTCCTTTTTAAGTGTTTGTATAAAAAAAGGAGAATGTCTTTTTTTGTTGAACTGTTCAATTGTTAAACATGTTAAGAGAGGCAATAGGTAATGTTCGCCTGTGAAATTGTATGAAGCGTGCGGAGCGGTGAAAATGGAAGAGTGATTGTAACACGCGTGGAACGTCCGAATGAAAATACAGTTGAGAGAGAGATTTGATGTTTGTGTGTGCTTAAATACTATTTGGACCGGTTCCCAGCGAGCTTAAAAGGAAAAGTTTAGAAAAATGTCCTTGGAGAAATCCCATTGGACGGAAGCATCACGTGGGGTGCTCTGTACTACGTCCGCTCGTTTTGAGTCGATTTAATATATAAGGCCACGCCGGAATTTGCGTGGGAGTTATTTTTTATTTTTCACGCGCCAACATAATCATAATCATACTGCGCACCTAAATTGTATTTATTTTAATAACAATTTTTAATCCGAATCTTAACCGTGTCAACTGGCACAGGCTACTTTTTGAGTATGCTGTTGGCATTTCTTGTGGAGAAGTTAACTTAGAAAATTGGGCCCTTGAATCAAGACATAAACCACAAGATTAATGTGTTTATGGATTAGAATTGTCTATCCTCAAACACTATGATAAATTAAACATTTTGGTCAAATTTATCATCCAAGTGTATGCAGTTAGTTGGTCTGAGATCAAAACCGACAATATTTTTTTTAACCAACAATAGTATATTTTAATATGATTCAGAGAACAAAACAGTTAACTGAAATCCAAATTACTGTTTTAAACTGTTCAAAATATAGTGCTTTTGCACTACTTCCGGAAAATATAATACCGATGATAAATTCAGATTAATTGGATGTGAGAGAAGAGGGCATTCAAAGGATTTTGTCCATTAAGTAAATAAATATTTAGCCCTTAAATTTTATTAGTTTTCTTAATTTACCCAAACAATAGTTAGTTTAATTCATATTACATCGCAAAAATATTAAAAAAAAATAAGTGTTTTCAAATAATTGTATTGCTTTTTTTTTGTGTTGTTTTTTCCAGAAATAGTGAACAACTAAAAAAAAAAATGAAAAAGATTACTGCTATCAATTTTGCAGCCACACACTGGTCAAATTTGATTGATTTTTCCCAAAAAGTTGTATATGGGCAGGAAGCAAGACATAGACATATTATTACAAAGTCATCGTGCCAGCAAATTATACCTTCATTTTCCTCAAAAGGAAGTTATACAGAACAAAGTAGTTCTATTATAAGTTTATATTATTGCCTCTAATAAAAAATTAAAATACATGGTTCTGTAACTTGTATCAAGTTGTTATATTGTGTAATACATCTCCACATATCTTTTTGAATTGTGAAATTTAAAAGACTTGGTTGCTAATTAGCTTTTTTTACAATTTTTGTTTAATGTATTTATTTGCTTCCCCACCAAAGCAAATTAGGCACAAGACCTTTTTTAATGTGGGGTCAAAACCAGCTCCCCTAAAAGTAGGCAAAAAGGGGACACTCTGGTTACCAAAAATAATAATTGTCCCAGTATAGAGGGTTTCCCATCCATTGACTGGTACAAATTACCTTAAGTGCAGCATCTGCAGAACAGATGGTATTTATTTGCTCCCTCACCGAGCAAATTAGGCACAAGGCCGATTTTTAATGTGAGGAGTGAAGGGAGGGGGAAGGGGAAAAGGGGACCAGCTCCCAAGAGGTGGGAAATGGGAGCTGGTTAAAGGTCAGACATGTGGGGTTGCCCCCACATCTGGTCTCTGCTAGTCATAGCTTGCAGTATCTGCCGGAACAGATGGTATTTACTTGCTCCCCCACCGAGCAAATTAGGCACAAGGCCGATTTTTAATGTGAGGAGTGAAGGGGAAATGGGGACCAACTCCCCGGGGAGTAGGGGAGTTGGATAGTGACAATTGGTATGAAGGGTTGCCCCTACATTGACCAAGGTCTTATATGTGAGGTTGCCCACACATATGATCTTTGCTTGCAGTATCTGCCGGAGCAGATACTACACTTTGATCTTGACTCGAAGGCTAAGAACAACAGAAAAAAGGCAAGCCTCTTATTTTACTAGTTGTGATTTATAATCTATATTTTTATAAAGTAATAGGGTTCGTGTGTTTCTGTCTGTGTGTACAGCTCTCCATCATCAACGAAATATAAAGGAGGTAAGAGGGTAGATCTCTCCTGGTAGAGAAACATTAGAACCCATTTTAGGATGTTTCTGTTATAGGAGACATAAGAATCTATGCCTAATTTCTTTATATACTATTCTACAAACCACCCCCATATCGAATGACTTATGCTCATTTGCATATCACATTATATTAAATCTCTTTAACTAATTACCTCGACCTTATTACATATTGGAAATATTCTAATCATTTCAACTGTACTATTTACAAAATCTATTTAACATTTAATTATTTAATATATTTTCATTTAATTTTATATTCGATTTATTTCACTTTACATATATTATCAAAACAATTCATTGGTGAGGAAAGCTTTATGTTTTGGGATTGTATTGAAAATGTAATGGAAATTTCAATTTCGTTCCGTTTTAATCTTTTATATTTTACTTGCCAATATAATTGAAAGAATACAATTCACCTATCGTAATTTTATATAAATAAACAAAAACAAATATTTTAAAATAAAACTTTATTAAAAAAGAAATAATTTTATTTTTAAATGAAAAAAATCAATTTAGTAAAATAATTGTATTAAACATCCCAACCTCCCCATGTTAAGTATGGCTTTCTAAATAAACACCCCCAGCCTTGTCAGCAAACCTGTAAACCTATAAAAGTTAACATTTCGAATGTGAACAGTGATTTTTCGATTTTGTTAGCGCTTGCCGCAATTAAAGACAATTAAAACGGAACTAACTTTATTTCCATTCTATTTTTTAAACAACCCCCAAAACATAACGCTCTCTTCCAGTTATAGCCAATTTTTTTTTAATTAAATAAAACAGGTCAAAATAAACAGATAAGCGCATTTTCTTTTACATTTTTCTTACAACCAACGTTGTCATTTAACCAACTGCAGGATACCGTTACTTTTGTGGGGTTGTTTTGAAAATGGCACGGAGATTATAATATCGTTCCAATTTAATCTTTCTGGTCGAGCCTATTTCGAAAGCCTGTCTTATCATAGATTTGAACTACAAATAATTTATTACATTTTGATTATTACTATCTTAAGACTTAAAGCTTATATTTATTTCATTTTTCTATTTATATATTGAATTAGTTATTTCCAGTCTTATTTAAACTTAGTGCTTTCTTTAAACCGGATGAACCTTTTATAAAAATATGAGTTTAACGTAAAGAACACGAACAAGGTTTTATTCAACTGAATTTCTTCCAGTTTACTAATAAAATATATAAATTTAAAAGAGATATAAATAATAAAATAAAAAGGTTATGTAATTTAAAAGAAATACACGTACTCACAAAAGCAGAATTTTTTTTACACATTTTTTTCTTTAAAACCATAACAATGAGACTAACAATTACCTAGATCTTAGTAATTATTTGTTTTAATAGAACTGTTTTAATTGTACTGTTTACATATATTAGTTAACCTAAGTTGGTATTACATTTATTTTACATTTACTTTTTTTTTTAATTATTACTTTTAGACTGTGACGTTTACACCCGGAAGTAATGAGTCACAAGTAGGTCGCTTTTATTCATTTTTGCTACAATATAATTGTTTATAATTGTACTATTCAGAAATATTATTTATAGTTTCAGTTAGTATACATTTCCTTTACGCTTAATTAATTTACAATCATTAATATCGTTAAACAATTCCGTTTAAAACCGAAATTATGCCACCGAAACGAAAGTGAGGAAGAAAGAATGGAAAGATTGGAAGCTAATAGACTAAGAGTTGCTGCAATTCGCTCCAATGAAAACAATTCAGATAGAGAAAGACGTCTAGAACTTAACAGGATACGTCAAAGAGAAAGGAGAGCAAGACTGTCAGATTTGGAAAGAGAAACCCAACGTGAAGCTGACAGAACTAAACATGCTGTAAGGCGGTTAAATTCATCACAAGATGAAATTCAAGAAAGGCAAAGATATGCACTGGAAAGAGAAGCAATATTACGATCGAATGAATTATATGAGGTAAGTAGACGTACACAAGGTCAGTTGAGAGTGGCTCAACGACATCAGAATGAATCGGAAACCCAACGAAGCTTTCGCCTATACCAAGGGCAACAACGAGAGGCTGCATGGAGAGAGAGTATGACTTTGCCCCAGCAATTGACAGAAAACGAGGCAGCTAGACAACGAATGACTGCTTTGAGACACCATGAAATAGAACACTGCAATAGAAAAGGATTGCTCTACAACAAAAATGACTCTCTCACTACAGCTGATATAGGAAAAATGGACAAAGTATGTCAACATTGCTCAGCTGTAAAATTTAAAGGAGAAACCCCTGGTTGTTGTTGTTCTTCTGGCAAAGTTGTGCTTGATAGCTTTCCACCACTGCCTCAGTTGCTTCAAGATTTGCTCTCCGGCAATGGTCCCATCTCTAAAGATTTTCTGCAAAATCTACGCATTTATAACAATTGTTTTGCAATGACATCATTTGGTCACAAAATTGCGGCAGTACATGGGTGGAATCCTTCTTTTAGAATTCGAGGCCAGGTTTGCCACCAGATTGGGAGTCTTTTACCACCTGAAGATGAAACAGCAAAGTTTATTCAAGTCTACTTCTTGGATAGTCTGGAAGAGGAACTACATAATCGGGGACGTGACAGTAGACTCAATAGAGACATTCTCCAAAGTCTGACTGAATTTTTACATGAGAACAATAGCTTCATTTGTCAGCTGAAAACAACAAAGGAGAGGATTGAAGAAGAACACTTGGTAGAACATAAAGTTGTCATAAGGGAAGACCGAAGGCCGCAAGAAGAGCATCCATGGCGATTCAATGCTCCAACAACAACGTATGAGATTGGAATATTAATGGAGAATGAACCAACAGCTAACCGGGATATTGTCTTGCGTTTTAGAAATGATACATTAAAACGGATCTCCGAACTACATCCCCTCTACGATACTTTAATGTACCCGTTAATGTACCCCTATGGTTCTCCATCTTACAACATCTACATGAAGGCATCCAATGGGCGAAAAGTTACCCAACAGCAATTTTATTCGTACCATTTAATGACTCGGCCTGGAAACTATTTTCTCTGGTACCGAAGGCTATTTCAACAATGGCTGGTGGATGTGTACTGCAAGATTGAAACAGAACGTTTACAGTTCCTGAGGCGTGAGCAACAGACCCTGAGAGCTGACAATTATAGCAACTTGAGAGATTCAATTCTTAGGGAGGATGGGAATCCAGAACAGTTTGGTCAACGAGTTGTACTTCCGGCAACTTATACAGGAGGCCCTCGATACATGTTTGAGCGTCAAAGTGATGCCATGGCATATGTTCGGCGAATGGGCCGAGCCGACCTCTTCATCACGTTCACAACAAATCCAAAGTGGACAGAAATTACAGAAAATTGTCTTCAAGGGCAAGACCCTCAGGATCGTCCAGATATTGTTGCCAGGGTTTTCAGGCAGAAGCTAAAAAAGTTACTTGAATTTATTAAAAAGGGAGGATTTGGCAGGTTGAGGGCTTTCCTGTACAGTATTGAATATCAAAAAAGAGGACTGCAGCATGCACACATCCTCACCTGGCAGGCCCCAGAGGACAAACTTCTACCAGAAAAAATGGATCTCTGCATATCTGCAGAGATCCCTGACAAAGAGGAAGATCCTGATCTTCATGCTAAAGTGATGGCACATATGGTGCATGGATCTTGTGGACCATTTAATCCAAATTGTCCATGTATGATTGACAACAAATGTTCCAAAAAATACCCAAAAGAATTTCTTCAGTGTACCGAGCAAGGCCAAGACTCTTACCCCAAGTACAGGCGAAGAAAACCAGAAGATGGAGGCCAGACTGGTACAATAAGGATGAAGAGAAATGGTCGGTATGTTAATCAAGAAATAACAAACCAGTGGATTGTTCCGTACAACAAGGTCCTCCTTCAGCAGTTCAACGCTCACATTAACGTAGAAATTTGCAGCTCGATCCAAAGCATCAAATATGTCCTCAAATACGTGAATAAAGGATGTGATCAAGCAGTCTTTGAACTACAAAGAACTGATGGAGCAGCTAACCAACAAGGCCAAGTACAAAGTCACATTGTGGATGAGATCCAGCAGTTCCAGAATGCAAGGTATGTCGGCAGTCAGAGGCGGCCTGGAGGATATTGGAACATCCCATCCATGAACATTTCCCCCCAATTGTACAACTTTCTGTTCATCTTGAAAATGGGCAGCGTGTCATGTTCTCAGCTGATACTGCTCTGGAACGAGCCCAAGGTCCACCGCCTGCCACAACTTTGACAGCATTTTTTCAACTCTGCCATGAGGATGACTTTGCAAGGGGTCTCAAATACGTAGAAGTCCCTGAGTTTTACACTTGGAACAAATCGACAAAGAAATGGATGAGAAGAATGCGTGGGGTACAAGTTGAAGGTACTGAAAATGATGATGTATGGAAGGCACCATGCATTGGGAGAATCTACACGATTAGTCCAAAAGCAGGGGAGTGTTATTTCTTACGCCTGTTGCACAATGAGGTTGCTGGTCCAACTTCATTTCAAGATTTGCGAGCATACAATGGTCAGGTGTTTGAAACATACAGAGCAGCGTGCCTTGCTCGAGGCCTTCTAGAAAATGACCATCACTTGCATCAAGCAGTAGGAGAGGCAAGTGCCACTCAATCACCTTCAAATTTGCGAAGCCTATTTGTGATAATTTTAACAGCCTGTGAGCCAAGAAATCCTCTTGAGATCTGGATGGCTTTTCGTGATGTAATATCTGAAGACATTCTTCACAGATACAGGCAAGAAGTTAACAATCCAGAAGCAGATTTTAATGAGGACCTCTACAATAAAACTCTTTGTCTAATTGAAGAAAAAGTTCTCCTTATGTGCGGTCAACCATTGGCAAGCTATGGATTACCTGCACCAACGCAAGGGAGAGATGAAAGACTCGCGAGAGAGTATCAACGTGAAGTTACTTATAATCTTGAAGAACTTTCTCTACAAGCAGAAAATATGCAAGAAAAACTGACCGATTCTCAAAGAGAAGTTTACAATTCATTCATGGCAATGTTGGAAGCACAAGGTGAAATGAACAAAAACATGATGCTTCTTGATGCTCCAGGTGGTACGGGCAAGACTTTTGTAATCAATTTGATCCTTGCAAAGATTAGATCCATGAGAAAGATTGTGCTTGCAACAGCATCCAGTGGCATTGCTGCTACTCTACTACAAGGTGGCCGCACTCTTCACAGCACTTTTAAAGTACCCTTGGATACTCATCGAATGGATCAGCCAGTTTGCAAAATTACTGGTAACTCAGCCTTGGCAAATGTAATTAGAGACACCTCTGCAATCATTGTAGACGAAGCCCCAATGACGCACAAGAGTGCTTATGAAGCAATTGACCGAACACTGCAAGACATCACAGGAAACAAGAATCCCATGGGTGGCATTCCAACCTTATTTTGCGGTGATTTCCGTCAAATCCTCCCAGTGGTTAAAAATGGCACAAGGGCTAACATTGTCAATGCAAGTTTGAAACAATCCTATCTCTGGAGGCACGTTATAGTGAAGAGACTGACTACTAATATGAGAGCCTATATCTCTGATAACACAGCTGCAGCAGACTTCTCAAAATTGCTTCTCCAAATCGGTAATGGTCAGTTTCCTATCACTTCTTTACCTGACACAATTAAGATTCCAACTGCGCTTGGTAAATGTGTCGGTAATCAGAAGCAACTGAAAGACAAAGTGTACCCAGACCTGCAAAACAATGGAAAATCACCGGATTGGCTTGCTGAGAGGGCTATTATTTCGCCATTAAACAGCAATGTGAATGATTTGAACAATTCAATAATGGATGAATTTCCAGGAGACACAAAGCAATACAAGTCAGTTGATTCGGCTACTAATGAATATGAAGCTGTTCACTACCCTGTGGAGTTTTTAAACTCTTTGGAGATATCTGGAATGCCTCCACACATTTTAAATCTCAAAATTGGATCGCCAATCATGATTCTTCGATCCTTGGAACCGCCAAAAACAACAAACGGAACCAGATGTGTTATCACCAGATTGCACACCAATGTACTTGAGGCCACCATTTCCTGTGGTCCCTACAAAGGCGAAACCGTTCTACTGCCAAGGATCCCCTTAGTTCCATCGGACTCAGAACTTCCATTTAAATTCCGGAGACTCCAATTTCCTGTGAAGGTGTGTTTTGCAATGAGCATAAACAAAAGTCAAGGTCAGACATTTAACACCATTGGCGTAGACTTGACATCAGACTGCTTCAGTCACGGTATGTTCTACGTCTCCATCAGCCGGACAGGAAGTTCAGAAAAACTCTACATTCTGGCTCCAAATCAAAGCAGCAGAAATGTAGTTTACCCTGAGGCTCTTCAGTGAAAAGTTCGAGAAATGGATATGAGGAAAAACTGACATGATCTGATTGTGGTAAGTTTTTAGTATTGAATGTGCAAGATAAAATTTAAGCAAGAGTTGAAAATTACTTCAATGAAAAATTTACTATGTAACATCAAGTAACCTTCCTTTTTGATGAAAATGTTTTGTGAAGTTCCTGATTGAATTTCAGTCACTACAAGAGGTAGTTAAAATGTTAATCACCTTATGCAATCGTTGCTCTTACAACATCAACTTACTGGAAAGGTGCCCACAGATTTTGGTACCCGAGTGCGCAACAAAGCTCCGTGCGAAGCACGGGTATCTTTGCTAGTTAAAATTATAATTCATGTATTTATTTTTATTTCAATGTATTTCATAGAAACAAATCCAGGTTGTCCTCGATGGTCGTACATCTAAACAATATGATATAAATGCGAGAGTGCCCCAGGGATCTATCCTTGAACCTCTGCTGTTCCTGATATTTATAAATGACCTCCCCGACAAAATTGCCTCTGAGATGGGTATATATGCTGATGACACCACACTCTATAGCAGGCACGACAGGAAAACAAATGAACATATATCTAAAGTAATGGCAGAAACACTAGAGGATAACCTCCAATCAGTAGTGGAATGGGGACAAAAATGGATGGTCACGTTCAATGCCGCCAAGACAAAACTGGTTTCATTCAATAATTACAAGAAGCCTTCTCTACCACCTATAGCAATGGCCAACGACTCTTTATCTGAGAGTACGTCTCTCAAGCTCCTTGGCCTAACGTTCACAGGAAACATGAGCTGGAACAATTACATCGAGAGCATTGCCAGGGCCGCTGCGAGGAAGGTGGGCTCTCTCTACCGTGCTAGAAAACTTCTAACACCCGAAAGTATCCTGTACCTCTATAAGGCTACCATTCGCCCATGTATGGAATATTGCTGCCACATCTGGGCTGGTGCATCTGCTACTAGTCTCTCGCTCCTTGACAAGGTTCAAAAGAGAGTCGCAAACCTGATAGGCCCTGAACTGGCATCTAAGCTTCAGCCTCTGTCCCATCGACGAAATGTTGCCTCCCTCTGCCTTTTCTACAAGTATTTTAGTGGTGAATGCTCTGACGAACTGCAATCACTTGTGCCCCCATGACATGAGCACCCTCGACAGACCCGACAAGCTGCAAAATCCCACCCCCACACTGTAGAGAGCCCTAGATGCAAAAGATCTTTCTACTCCAGTAGTTTCTTCCCCAGAACTGCTAGACTTTGGAATTCCATTCCAGGTTACTGCTTCCCCAACTGTACTGACATGCATAAGTTCAAGTGCAACGTGAACCAACATCTCGCTGCCCAAACCCCTACATAGTACCCCAGTAGTTGTTGCCCCTGACAGTAGCCCCCTACACCAAAGTAGCAATTTGCCTTGTTTGGGGTGAAAATGTAATAAAAAAAAAAAAATAAATAAAAAATCTTCCCACGCTTACTAAAATAATAACTTTGATACATTTCACATGTAATCATTTTTCATAATTCTTGGATATGTTACTAATTTTTACAATTATTTTCACGATTGAACTCACATTATCCCCCTCTTACTAAAGTAATAACTTTGATACATTGTCTGGGCTGTTTATTTTATTACAAACATACCAATAAAATAAATCACATTTCATCATTTTTCATAATTCTTGGATATGTTACTAATTTCGACAATCATTTTTAATGATTAAACCCACATAATCGCCCCTCTCTTACTAAAATATCAACCTTGGGACATTGTCTGGCTGGTTATTTCATTACAAAATCACCAATCAAATAACTCACATTTCAACACTTTTCATAATTCTTGGATATGTTACTAATTTCGACAATCATGTTTCATGAGTTAACCCACATTATCGCACATCTCTTACTAAAATAATAACTTTGAGACATTGTCTGGCTATTCTTTCATTACAAACACACCAATCAAATAACTCACATTTCATCATTTTTCATAATTCTTGGATAATGTCGACAGTCATTTTTCATAAAATAACCCACATAATCCCCCTCCTCTTACTAAAGTAATAACTTTGAGACATTGTCTGGCTGGTTATTTCATTACAAACACACCAATCAAATAACTCATATTTCATCATTTTCATAATTCTTGGATATGTTACTAATTTCAACAATAATTTTTCTAGATTTAACACAAAGTATAGCCCGGCTCTTACTAAAATAATAACTTTGATACATAATCTGGGCTGTCTATTTCATTACGAACACACCAATCAAATAAATCAAATTTCATAAGTTTTCGTAATTCTTGGATATGTTACTAATTTTGACAATAATTTTTTATGATTTAACCCACATAATCAACCCTCTGTTATTAAAATAATAAATTTGAGACTTTATCTAGGCTGTTTGTTTCATTATGCACACAAATCAACAAAACTATATTTCATCACTTTTCATAATTCTTGGATATGTTATTAATTTCAACAATCATTTTTCATGATTTAACCCACAAAATCCCCTTCCACCTAAAAAAAAATAACTTTGAGACGTTGTCTGGCTGGTTATTTCATTCCATACACACCAATCTAATAACTCACATTTTACCATTTTTCATAATTCTTGGATATGTTACCAATTTCGAACACCATTTTTCTTCATTTACCCCAAATAATCCCCTCCCTCTTACAAAAATCATAACTTTGAGACATTGTGTGGCTGGTTATTTCATTACAAACAAGCGAATCAAATAACTCACATTTCATCATTTTTCATAATTCTTGGATATGTTACTAATTCCTACAATTATTTTTCTTGATTTAACCCGCATAATCCCCTTCCTCTAAACTAATAACTTTGAGACACTGTCTCGGCTGGTTATTTTATTACAAACACACCAATAAAATAACTTACATTTAATCATTTTTCATAATTCTTGGATATGTTACTAATTTCGACAATAATTTTTCATGATTTTACGACATAATCGCCCCATCCTCCTATATAGGGTAATCTGTTAGCACAAATATCCACCTATCTTATCCGATCCCAGGTATTATCCTAGGAAACATCCCACCTATCTCATCCAATCCCAGGGAACGTGGGGTATTTTGCTAGTACATATATCCACCTTTCTTATACAATCCCTGAAAACACTGGGTATTCTGCTAATACAAATATCCAGCTATGAAGCCACATCCAAGAGAGTCCTCTGGCATAATATTACAATGATTGCACATTAATCTAATGGTATTCGACAATGTAGCTACATCCTAGGGAGGTCACTTGCATATTGTAACAATGACTGTATATTATTCTAATGGTATTCGACAATGAAGTTACATCCTAGGGAAGTCACTTGCATATTATAACAATGATTGTATATTAATCTAATGGTATTCGACAATAGGGCAGGTCGATTTGCAACTTTTTTCAGAAAATCAACATGGCACAGGTGATGATAGTTGGGATTTGACATGATAAGAACAGATACCAAAAATTAGATTCCCATCTGGAACAGAAAATTGAGCATTTAATTTTAAAAATCGTGTAGAAAAATGCTGAAAAATCCTTTATTTTCATAGCATTACAACACTGACTTTGAAATTTCACTATTTTTATAAAATATTCAATTAAAATTGATATTTTTTAAAATTTTTTTTTATTACATTTTCACCCCAAACAAGCCACATTGCCACTTTGGTATAGGGGTCCAATTACTTCAAACTTTATAATTTAATTTACCAGTATACAATAATCACACTGAAACAAAGCAAAACACACGGGAACAACTGAAAATCAATATAAAGGAAACAACAACAAAAAAAAATCATAAAATAGGAGTTAATGTTCATACTGACTGTAAAACAAACTCCTATGAGATTTTTTTTTTAACAAAAAAGGTTGTCAAATAAAAGGAAATCAAATATCTTCTTTATATAATAAACTAGCAGAAGTATCCGTTGTTGTCAGGGTTCAAAAATAGGCTATGTTTTTTATATTTCTATATTTTAGGGGCCAGGCACATACACAGACTCCCACAACTTTAATGAACTACCACTGTTCAAAATATAATGCACCCATTTCTGATCCTTGATACCTATTCTATCATTGTATGTGATCAGTTTTGTATAATAGTCAACCATATAGGAGCCTATATGCGTACACATACACAGACAGTCAGCTTTATTATATAGATTATTTAAATATTGGTCAAATTCTATTTCGGTAATCTAAATTGGTTTTGATATTACTCACAAACAACTTATTTTTTCTAAACTATATTTTAGTAAAAAAAAAATTAAAATCCATTCTATGAAATCCAGATAGACCCCACAATTTTATTATACCACACCTATTCAAACTTAAACACGCTTATCACAAGAATCTTATGTGGATCTATATTAAAAAAAACTTGTTAAACTTTGTGACATATTTCCATTCTATGAAGTTCAGGCACGAACGCGGACCCCATAATTTTATTTTACCATATTTCTTCAAACTGAAATATAATTATAAAAGTATACTTACGCAGATAGACATCAGAAGCCTTTGTTAAAGTTTGACATGTTTTAATTCTATGGATACCAGGCACGAACGCAGAACCCACAAATTTTTTATATACAATCCCTGTTCAAGTTGAAACATACCTGCTAAAGTATTCTTGTGTGCATCTATATCAAAAACCCTTGTAAAAGATTTTTTTAGTTTTTTATTTCTATTCTTTGGGGACTGGGCGCGTACGCAGACTCCACATTTTTAATATACCACTCCTGGTCAAAATGTAACATACCCAATTTTTCTCCTTGATATCTCTTCTATCATTGTATGCATTATATGTGGTCAGTAATAGTATAATAGTAAACCATATAGGAGCCTATTCGTGTGTACACACACACACACAGCTTTATTATATAAATAACTAGCCTAGGTGCCCGGCGTTGCCCAGGTATTTGGAGGTGTGTGTTGAGCAAATAAAAAAATTTTAAAAAGTGATAGTAGGTAGGCAGACAGGCTCGAACCCGTGCCACGAAGGAGGAAAAGACTGTGAAAAGAAAAAAATGTGACATCTTTGCCGTTGCGTCCATCACAAACCAGAAATGGCAAAGGTTTAAATTAAGGCTAGTCAATTGAAAAGAGGGGATGACTTTCGAAAATATCGGCGAAAAAAAGCGACTCCTCCTTGTAGAAAAGTGCCCAGTTGAGGGCGAATATGTTTTTAGCCAATTTTTCGATATTTGTCCTCTGAAGGGTCAAGCTTTAAAACGTTACCGATCTCTTGAAAATCCGTTGCCTCTGTCGAAAGTTTTTGGCAGACATACAAATATACTTACATACATGCATTTAAACAGACAGGTGAGATTTATTTTATAGATGTATTTATCTGAGTGATTTGCTGCAGAAAATTAAGACATCATCAGAGTAAAGGAAGGAATAAAATAAGAAAGTTTGACTGCTGCTTTCCTTTGAGGTTTATATCTTTCAGTGGAGAATAGTCTGGTTCAGTTATCCAGTGAACAAAGGGGTGCTAATCTATTAGAGTGGTACCACTTTGGAAGATGAAGTTGGGATGCTAAAACCTATGCAGTTGGAAAATGGTCTCAGATCCAGTCTACTTTTTCTTATTAATAATGATTAATTAATTATAATTAATTTTCAAGATCATAATTTCATTTATCAATGAGTTGAAAACAATCGCTTAAATTCTTAACATTAGACTTAAAATGTGATTCTATTGTTACAAAGAAAAAGACAAAAAGATCGATCGTGTATTGTAGACAATGAAATTAATATAAATCACATTTAAATTCAACTAGATTAACCTTTTTTGTTGTTTTAAAAATCTGTGCATTGTAGTAATCAATATTATTTCATACTAGCGGCTGCGCTGCGTCGGCACACACAACGCCGAGTCAAACACAAAATCGAGTACACTTAATATCGTCTTACCATCAACACTTACCTTGTGAACTCTGAGTATGAGAAATTCCCATATGCACAAAACAAAATCACTGAAAAAAACAAAAATACCCTAACTAAGGGTAAGGATAATGAGTAAAATGATGGTTAAAATTATTACGAACTTGCCAGAATTAGAACCAGGAATCTTCTGATCCATAGTCAGATGCATTATCCATTGTGCCATAAGTCCTGTCCGTATGTCGAAAGATGTTAATCCGACTGTATACAGACAGTGCTAAATTCCGTTGACATGGGCAGGTAACTTTTTCGACAATTGCACGAAACGGCCCAAAAACCCTTATTTCGTGCTTTTTGTGTGACTCAGCGTTGTTCGCTACAAACCATATATAGATAAGGACAATTTAGGGACTCACACCTCCCAGGGAAAAAAAAGAATTTTTCAATTCAGTGCATTCATTCGAAAGCTTTATTTATTGGTATAGATAGACACACATATGAATAAATAAATAAAGATTTATAATTTTATTAATAGTATAGATATTCATCTTCAAATCAAGTCTTATGTTTAACAATAACTAAAAAAATTATTTACACTCTTAGTTAAAAAAAACTCTTGGTTTAATAAAAGTTAAAAAAAAAAAAAGTATTCTTAAAAATGAATTCTAATTAACGTACATGAAGAAAACAAACTGGCGGACATTGGATTTGAGGCCATTTTTTTATTGTATAGCTTTTAACATCCCAAATTCATTTTTCAAACTAATTCATTAGCACCAACAAAGGCAAAACAGAGGTGCCTGAGAGCTATCTAACTGTTATCTACCCAAAATGGCTGGGAGTAATCTTTGGGTTAAAATTTATATTTCCTTGTGGCTGGCCCTTCAGTATCCAAATAACCTCACAGAGCAGCCCTCCACTAGAGGAAATAGACATCAGTATTTATAAATGAAAGTAAGAACTACTGAAGCATGAATGAATGGGGAAAGTAGTGGAAAGAAAGAGGTCAAAAGTTCAAAGTTCACTCACCTAGTGACCAGGGTCAATTTGTCATTTTTAAGGATTGGGGAAGTAAAGAAACAGTTCTTAATATCCTCGTTGATGAATTAAGGAGTGTTCATGACAAAGGTTTTTCTAAAAGAGGTGAATAAGTACGGCAGGGAGTGATTTTATATATATATATTTTATAAATAAATATTATTACAATAATATATATATATATATATATATATATATATATATATATATATATATATATATATATATAATTGTAATAATATTTTCATTAATAATTAATTTTCTATCTTATTGTTTTTCATAATTTTTGGATATGTTCCTTACTGTGACATGACAATTCAATAGATAACATTGGTTTCACTTGAAATTCAATATTTGCCTTCGGGACAAGATCAAAGTGTAGTATCTGTTCCGGCAGATGCTGCACTTAAGATAATTTGTACCAGTCAATGGAGGGGAAACCCTCTATACTGGGACAATTATTATTTTTGGTAACCAGAGTGACCCCTTTTAGGGGAGCTGGTTTTTACCTCACATTAAAAACGGCCTTGTGCCTAATTTGCTCAGTGGGGGAGCAAATAAACACCATCTGTTCCGGCAGATACTGCAAGCTATGACTAGCTATGACTAGCAAAGACCAGATGTGGGGGCAACCCCACATGCCTGACCATTAACCAGCTCCCACTTCCCACCTCTCGGGAGCTGGTCCCCTTTTTCCCTTCCCCCTCCCTTCACTCCTCACATTAAAAATTGGCCTTGTGCCTAATTTGCTCGGTGGGGGAGCAAATAAATACCATCTGTTCTTCAGATGCTGCACTTCTATTTCTTGTTCTCTTTCGGTGGAGGAGAAATCCTTCACGACTGAGACAATTTTTATTTTTGTACCTTTTCTCCACGTTAAAAAACGACCCTGGTGTCTAACTCTGTCCCGTGGGGAGGCATAGTAAATAGGTACAATAATGAAGAAGAAACGATATTTAGTTTTAATACTAGAAAACAGTACTGGTACAAGGTTTTGTACTAGCTCCCCTCACACGGTGGGAAATCAAAAAGGAAAGTTTCAAAATTGTTGGACATGGTTCAACCCACTCTTGATACCCGTGTTAACAAACTGTTTCTCTTCTATATTTTCTTTCTGACACAATATCATATTTGTTGATATGTGGCACAAAGAGAATCTGATATATATTGAACTTAGAAGCCCTTATGAAAACATGAAAATGATCAGGTCGGAGGGGGGGGGGCATGAGCATGATTTCCCACCGGCTTGAAATAAAAAAAAATTAGTTAACTGCCCTAAAAAGTTAGAATGTCGCGGAAATAGGGGAGGAGAGAATCATTTTACATTTCATATTAATTTATATGCAAAACTAATCCTCCACTTTAAATTCTAAAGTAATTGTGTTTTGGGGTTTTTTTTTGGGGGGGGGGTACACGTAATCGCTTAAAAAATAGAATCACATGGGGGGGTCTCTCTCTCTCTCTCTCTCTATATATATATATATATATATATATATAATTTGATAAACTTCTTAACGTTTTCTTTTTCATGCATTATATCCAATATTTTGATAAACTCGTGAGATTTTCGTCTGTTTTCCTTCCATATTTTTATCTAAATTTGTTGAAAACATGTTCCTCCTCCTCCTCCTCCTCCTCCTCCTCCTCCTTCTTCTTCTTCTTCTTCTTCTTTACTGGAACTACTTGAATACTCTGTGATTTCTTTGACTTGTATGGTGAATCCAAATAAAACAATATTGGCGCGCAAGACTGCAAACACCTGGACTTATCCCTCTTCTTCTTAACAAAGGAGAAATATCTCCCGTCAAAAATAATAGCAAATGTCGGAATATTCTGATTGTATAAAAAATATAAATTATATTATAGTTGCAATGGTAATTCAAATATATTTTGCAAGAATGAAAATAAAAAATTAAAATAAAAAAAACCGTAAATTTATATTATTTACAGAGAAAAAAACATTTTTTTTAAAATTTAAATTCATTATAAACTAGGAAAATCTCTAATTATTTTTTGGCGCAAGTCCATAATTCAGCCTATTTTACAAATAAATATAAAAAATCATTATGATGTATTATTCTACATACTCGCCATGGAATGAAAATGTCATATTCCAAAACTCACGTAAATTGATCAAATAATTTGGTTTTGTTGTTTTTTTTTTTCAAGAAAATCAAATTTCATGAGGAAGCAATAACTGTGTCTCACTCCGTCATATGGTTACTTCCCCCTTAACAACTTCTCCAGAAATAGAGGTCAAAATCACTCTTGTAATGACTACGATTTACTATTCATCACGATACTTGTACAGTTTAATCAAGACATTCAAAAATGAAAATATCGAAAAAAAAAAAAAAAAAAAAAAAAAAAAAAAGGTTATATTGTACGTATCTGGTTTGGGCTGAAGATCTCCGAAAAAAAAATTCATTTAATTTGATCGAGTACTTTTTTTTGTACATCGGAAAAACACGTTCTTATGAGAGCGCGTTGAAGCCAGCCATTATGGAATTTGTTGGACACGCCACCGCCACGGGGATATATAACTCAATGTAAAGCGCCGATACTCCCTCCCCATCTTTATTACTAGCTTTTCTTCCTAAAAATCGAACCTTTTGCTCGGTATCATAACAAATTGTTTTTTTTTTCGCTATAAAAAAAACAAAAAACAAAAAAAAAACTATTTGATGAAATTAAGTAAGATTTTTTTTCGGAGAACTTCGTTCTATAACGGATACGTACAATATAACCTTTTTCGATGTTTTCATTTTTTAATGTCTTGATTAAACTGTACAAGTACCTTAATCATTAACAATCGTAAAAAATGATTTGGTGCTTCTACACTTTATCGCCGAAACTGAAGACGCCATTTTATTTCGAGCACCTGTCGATTAGAATCAGAGAAATCAGTATTTTAAACTATGGCCGACGTTAGAAATAAATAACAAAAAAATTTTTAACTAAACTTCCGGAAAGAATTATGAAAAAAAAAAAAAAAGAAAGAAAGAAAGTGAAAGACAACATATATTCATAATTGTTTAATTGGCAATGTTTCCATTTAATTAATGAAAACGGGAAAGTTTTTCATTTAATTTTAGATTAATTGGGTTTGTATTACTGTACACATAGATTCGAAAAAGTTGTCAAAAAACAACTATATAACAAATAAATGTTATCAAAGGCAAGATAAGTTACTTTTCTACCAAACTGGATATATCTTTTGTGTTTTTATTCAATGTAACATATTTATTCAGCTCGAAAAACATACAGTGTTTACCGATGTATTGGAAAATTCAAAATGGCGGCCGACTCTCTCTTAAACACGATAAGTTCGAGAAAAGGTGTTATAAATAAGAAACTAAACAAAATACTGTTATATTCCTAAATACTTAGGAAATAAAGACAAACGTGAGTTACACCGAGTGGTATGTGTAATGGGGTTTATTTATAATACAGAAACGTAAGGCTGCTCGCCTAAGGTAAATAGAAGTACATAGTAACAAGTATGGGGAAGAAAGTCTGATAATCAACACGTAAGACTATCCGTCTTACTGCGACTGCTTGTCTGCCGCTGTCTGCCCAACAGTCCAATATATATATACAGTTTGTAACCGGTGTATAGCCAGTTATGTTCCTTCACAACACCTCCCCCTGAAGCTGAAATCTTCCTGATTTTAGCTTAAATACCTCTTCCTTTTAGGGTCAGGGCTTAATCTCCTGGTAACTTTTCTCTTTCTTGCGCTTTTCCTTCTGGTCAGCGTTACCCGGGGTAAAGGTTTCTGTCCAACCCGTATGGTCGGTTCAGGCGAAATATTCATTGTTTGCGGTACACACGCTGGTTTTGGTATATCAAAAATATCGCACAATGTTTCCATTGGTGTCTCTTCCACATTTGGAGACAGTCTGGGACGTATTTGATTTCTGTGTCTTTTGCAGACAAAACTTAATCCTTGGATGGTATAGACCATGCTCCCAATCCTTTTTTTGATAATACCTTCAACCCACTGATTTCGTCCATTTTGAAAATTTTTGAAATATACATTTTCACTTGGGGAGAAGCACTTGGTATTAAGGTTTTCTTTTTTGAAAACTTTCTTTTTCTCTGGTAGCAGCCTATCGAAGGCAGATCTTATCTTTCTATTTTTTTTTATCCATCCCAATTGATTTTTCATTTTCTTAATGAAAATGTCATTTACTGCCTCTTTTTTTATTTTTTCGAAAGTTACCGGAAGTTCACGTATCATATTACACATTGAACTTGTACATTCACTTTCGTCTTTAAGCGCAGCAATTACCGTTTCTTCGAAACTTTCGCTTCTTTTAGGGATCAACCGTGATAATGCATCTGCGTGTCCTAACTTTTTTGAGGATACATGTTCCATCTTAAACTGATAGTTTAAGAGGGTTACAGCCCATCGCTGTAATCGATTCGCAGTATGTGTGGGAATGCCTTTCTTTGATCCAAATATGGTAAGTAGGGGTTTATGGTCGGTTTGCAAAATAAAAGATCGTCCATGGAGAAATCGATTGTACTTTGTAATTCCAAATATTATCGACAGCGCCTCTTTTTCAATTTGGCTGTAATTTTTCTCCGCTGCAACCAACGTTCTTGAAGCATGGGCGATAGCTTTTGTCCTACCATCCTCATACTTGTGAAGTAATACAGCGCCAACACCGTAATCACTGGCGTCCGTTGCTAGTATTAGTTCCTTTTCTGGATTGAAATGTGCCAATGCTAAGTCTGACAGTAGACATCTTTTGATATTTTGGAAAGCAGATTCACATTCCTTATTCCAGTTCCATTTAACACCCTTTTTCAGTAACTCGTTAAGAGGAGCTCTTAAATTATGTATGTTAGGGATGTAAATTGCATAGTATTGAACTAATCCCAAAAACGATTTTAATTTTGTCACTGAATCTGGAGCAGGCATCTTTTCAATTGCTTCAGTCCTTTGTGGATCCGGTCTTCGACCCTCTTTGTCGATTATTTGACCTAGATATTTAATTTTTTTTCATAAAAAAATCGCATTTTTCTGGGCTCAATTTAAAACCAAATTCCTGTATTCTTTTGAATACTTCTTTTACATGCTTCTTATGATCTTGCAAATTTTCACTTTTAATTAGGATATCGTCAAGGTAGGCCATTGAAAATTCCAACCCTGCCAGCATCGTGTCCATAATTTGCTGGAAAATAGCAGGAGCAACCTTTAATCCAAAAGGAAGCCTCTTTAGCTTAAAAATGCCCTTATGAGTATTTATGCCTAAGTATTTGGAGCATTCATCGCTGATCTTAATTTGCAAGTAAGCATCTGAGAGGTCTATCTTAGAAAAAATTTTTCCTCCGTTAAGCTTAGAGAACAGATCTTCTGCGGACGGAAGGGGATAATTATGGTCCAATAGACAGTCATTTAAACCCGTTGAAAAATCTCCACAGACCCTTATTCTGTTATTTTTTTTCTTTACATACACGGTTGGACTTGCCCAATCTGTGTGGTTAACTTTTTCAATGACTTCCAGTTGTTGAAGTCTATCCAACTCTTTTTCGATTGCGTCCATCGCTGAAAAAGGCACATTCCTTTTAGGTTTGAATACTGGAGTGGCATTTTTCTTTAATTCAAATTTTGCCTCTGTCTTAATACAGAGTCCTAGTCCTTCGGCAAAAACATTGGGAAATTCAGTTTTCAAATCCTTCAGGAAGTCTTCCCTTTGGTTTGCTTTTTCTGCAGTTAAAACGTTACAAAACGAATTTATGGGTTTCTCCCATAAATTAAACAGGACAATCCAATCTACCCCAAACAGGCATGTATTCTTTCCTGGTACGACGTACACTTTGGATTTATGAGTCTGGTTAGCGAATGTCACTTTGCATTTTAATTCTCCCTTGAACTCTAATCTTTTGCCGCACACACTTCTCGCCGTCTTTCTGGTTTTCGTTAATTCAGGTCGACCTATCCTTTTCCATATATCTTCATTTATAATACTAATATCTGCACCGCTATCCAGAAGCAATGTAACCAGATGTCCATTTATCCGAACATCAACATATTTCCGTCTTTCGCAGCTTTTTTCTTTATTCATGCGAAGCGTATTTACATTATCGGTCCCTTGTCTTTTCTTCTGGGCACAGTATGTTCCCTTGTGACCTCTGAGACCACATTCATAACATATTTTGTTCCTAAACCAGCAGGTCTTATTGTTGTGTCTTAAACTACCACAACATTTACACTTTAGCTTTGGGTCTTTGTATCCTTTAAGGATCCTGTGTTCTTGGAACCTGGACTTTCTTGTGGTCCCTTGCCTTTTTACTTGCTGCACCTTAAAAATATTTTTCTCTTCAATGCGAGTGTTGTCTTTCTTTATGTTAATCAGACGTTGACACTCTTCAGTGACTTTTTGCAATGTTATGTTAGGATCCGCCTCCATAATTGTTAGGATCCGTGAACGTATATCTTTGTCCCTTGGTGCTGTGAGACCTTGTACAAAGATTAAACATTTAAATTGGTCTGCGGAAATTTCATTCAATTTAAATGATTCGCATAAACAGTTCACAGTGCAAGCATATTCTAGATAGTCTTCAGCTTCTGCCTTCTGAATGTTCAAACATTTGTATCTAGAGTGAAATAGGCTATCCCTTTTATCAAATATTTTCGACAAGGTACTAATTGTTTCCTCGAACGAAACCTCCTCCGGTTTTTTTGGTAGAATTAGATTTGCATACTTGGTGTTTTCATCAGTACCCAGTTTTTGTAGTAGCAGGGTAACTTTTTCCTCATCGGTCCAGTCTAAACATCTTTTCGTAAAAATTGTTTCGTATCTTCTGTAGTATGCAGGGAAAGTAACACCAGTATCCAGGGAGTAACGAAATTCCGTTAGTGAATTTGAAATACCCTCGGCAGAAAAATTAGTCTTCTTCCCGGTCGACGTTAGAATTAGCTTTTCTAAATTCTTTTGCTGTGTCGACATTTGTCGTTGTAGTATGTTTGTTTGTTCTTGTTGTGCCTCTAAAGTTTTTTGTGTTCTTTCTTGTTGTTGTTGCAGCTGTTGCTGTAGCTGTTGTTGTTGAATTTGTTGTTGTTGTTGTTGTTGCGCTAAAAATTGTTGAGTCATTTTTGTCTGTTCCTGGATGCTAAGGGCTAGAGCCTTAGTTAACTCTGCTAATTGTTCCATGTTAGCTTCTAGTACAAAAATGTCTTTTCGAATTCTACACAATAATTCCAAAGAAAAATCGTAAATTTACGTATATCGTAAATTAGTAGCAATATGCAGACACAACACGTTTCAACAAAGTTCATCCATAGTAATTCAACAGGCTTTGTAAAATAATTCTTTTTTTTTTTTTTTTTTTTTTTTTTTTCAACAACGTAAGTTCATACACAAAATATTTCTTACTTCCCACGACAAATAGTTCCAATTATTTATATAAAGGCAATAACAAACAATTAATTTTCAAAAAAAAAAAATATATATGGCTGCCGTTCCCACGTGGCATAAAATGGTACAATAGTCGTTGTATTTATATTTTTTCTTTCGAAACTCGTAATCCTTTAGTGTAGTTTCGAATTCAACTTGCGACCATTTTTTTTTTTTTTTTTTACTTGTCAAAATAAATATAAATTCCACTTTACCTTGAACATGTTTCTATAATTTCTTGTGAGTTCTTTACAAAGAAAAATCCGTACTTTTCGCTACTTTAGGTAGGAAAAATTTTTAAATTCATTGACGCACGTGGTCAAAAATCCTTGTGTAGTTTGTTTTTTTCGTAAAACAAAAAATCCTTGCATTGTACACAGTCCTTGGTACGGTAATTTATCTCTGTTAAGAGAAAGAACATCTCATCTTCGTCGCCATTGTTATATTCCTAAATACTTAGGAAATAAAGACAAACGTGAGTTACACCGAGTGGTATGTGTAATGGGGTTTATTTATAATACAGAAACGTAAGGCTGCTCGCCTAAGGTAAATAGAAGTACATAGTAACAAGTATAGGGAAGAAAGTCTGATAATCAACACGTAAGACTATCCGTCTTACTGCGACTGCTTGTCTGCCGCTGTCTGCCCAACAGTCCAATATATATATACAGTTTGTAACCGGTGTATAGCCAGTTATGTTCCTTCACAACAAATACTATTTAAAAAAACACCGAATATATGTCAACCTATGTCATGGTAACATATAATGAGCGAATTTCTAACAGTATTTTGTCTAGTTTATTATTTATAACACCTTTTCCCGAACTTACCGTGTTTAAGAGATAGTCGGCCGCCATTTTGAATTTTCCAATACATCGGTAAACACTGCATGTTTTTCGAGCTGAATAAACATGTTACATTGAATAAAAACACGAAAATTATATCCAGTTAGGTAGAAAAGTAACTTAACTTGCCTTTGATAACATTTATTTGTTATATATTTGTTTTTTGACAACTTTTTCGAATCTATGTGTACAGTAATACAAACCCGATTAATTTATTCTTTCCAGAAGCAATCGTTCTCCAGTTTAATTTTTTTGCTATTTATTTCATGCTTCAGCCATAGTTTAAAATGCTGATTTCTCCCTCGGATTTCAACGGCAGGTGCGCAAAATAAAATGGCGTCTCCAGTTTCGGCGATAAAGTGTAGAAGTACCAATGATTTTCGTTATAAAAATAAAACTACTTGATCAATTTAAGTAATTTTAGAAATATTGCATTTTCATTCCGTGTCGGAAAGAAAATATCGTATTTCAAAACTGACGGAAATTGAAGAAGTAGTTTTATTTTTATAAAGATATTCACCTGTAAGCGAATTTAAGTTTTTAAAAGCTCGCCGGTTTTATTATTTGGAGTTTTCTCCCTTGTTTTCAGCTTGTTTTCAAGATGATGTCGCTGTTTGTTTAGCCACAACATTCGATTTTTTTTTGTACTTATTCAAATTGGCACTTATGGCGGCAGTTAAAAGTAAAGAAAATACAGAAAAATCAGCGCTTCTACACTATTGGGACGAGATTTTATAGTCGATAAATGGAGTTTTCAGATTAAAAAAAATGGTTTGGATTGATTTTTTTTGTCAATTCTAATAAGTTGCAATGGTAGCTTTCAAATTATGCAGTCGAAGTTACTTGAATATTACTGAATTATTAAAAAATATATATACAACTATAATCATGGTAGCAGGTGAAAAATTGCCGCCATCTTGTTTAAATCGAAACGGAAAATTACCGCCCTTTTGAACTCTCCTGTGTCTTATGATCGTTTTCATCAAATTCTATTTTTATTTTCTTTAATAAATAATTTTCTACCTTATCGATTTTCGTAACTTTTAAAATAATCATCTGAAAAATACGAGGAATACTTAGATACCATTGTTTTCATGTGAAATTCAGTATTACGATTTCCGAAATCTCGTCCCAATAGTGTAGAAGCGCCAAAAAGTCTGTATGATGTATGTACTCGTCACGGAACAAAGATGTCATACTCCAAAAAATCACTTAAACTGATCAAGTACTTTTATTTTTAACTAAAAATATCAAATTTTAGGAATAAGCAAAAAAGGACTGTTTCGCATCGCCGTCTTGAAAAAAAAAAACAAAAAAAACACAAAGGCAAATAACTGCACCATAATTCAATTCAGAACTAAAGTAAAAAAAAAAAAAAAATAAAAAAAATAAAAAAATAAAGTAAAATTAACATATACACGCATGTGCATAGAACTCGGAAGATAAAAATAGAACAAACACAATATCCGGTCCAAGAAATCACTCCCCTCTCCTCCAAATTTGGTTAGCCAGGATACTGTAAGTGCTGTCGAGCGTGGCGCAAAGATAAGTATTATTCCAAATCACCCTAGTCCTAAAAAATACTAACTTTGTCATTTCTTCTCTTTTAAATTTCTTATTTGATTTTGTAATTATGTGTATTTTATTTTATTTATGCATTTGTCTTTTCTCTGGTTAGCTTTTTAAATTCCCCCCCCCCCCAAGCAAAACTCAATCATGTTCTCTTCCAGCTAAAATAATTCCACGCTCTGTACTAAGGCTAGAGATAAAATAGCATTAGGCCGGATAAATTTTCCGAAATTAGCACAAACGTGGATTTATTTTTCTAGCGTAGAACTGAGAAGAACTTTATTTAAGTAATATACTTAATATCTACAATTACCCTATGCTCGCTTGTATTAATAAAGAGGCCTTGTTGATATCTCTACCAAACCCCTGGATATAGCTTGTAATTAACTGTTACTATAATTGTAACTGAAATCTACAGTGATATTAGCTGCGGCACTAGGACTTTTTCCTGAATAGATACGATGTTTTATCCCCAACCTTAATGACTGCCTAAAAATATGATTTCTGAATCACGACGAAATAATTGTTTCTCTTTACCTCCAAGACGACTGCCTATGTCTAACCTGCATGCAAAATAGGGGAAAAGAAAGGAAGATTTTATTCTTTTCTCCCAAGCTAAAACAATACTGTAAACTCTAAATCCAAATGAAACTTTACTGTATTCTGTAAGAAAATAACCCCGACCCTTGAAAGCTAACAATCTGCCCCCCCCCCTCTAGCTGCCACTAAAACCCTACATTATACATACGCCTTAGTAGTGGAATCCTTAACCTCAAGCTCCTAACTTTCACATACTAACCGCCTAACAGTCTTCACTAAACATCTATACATTTCTACCCCTGACATGCATTAGAATTCATTCCCATCCAGTTTGGTACTTACCAGCCAAAGTATGCACTCGGATGCAAAGCGATCTTCATTACATAACAATTGCCTCTTCCTAGATGGTTTTGCAACAAACAATACTAAATCAAATTGATACTCCCTGTCATGCAAAACTCTCTATGACTCTTAAATGAAAACTGAAATTATCTCCCCCTCAATAGTAGAAACACTGACACAACTTCTATTTGCATCTACTGAAAACTTGCCCAAATATCTATTTACTTAATTATACATACGAAATACACCATAACTTAAAATGTACCTCCAGTTACACCTTGAGTGTACTGCACCTACACCCAGTACTACAAGCAGCTCTTCGAGGAGAAGTATAGGAGTTACGTCGAGGGTAACAAAATTGCAGTGGTCCCGGAAACCCTCGAAAAGATCCGGGAAAGGTCGGTATCCCTGTTGACCTTAAACGCAAAAGGAAAAGGGCTGAAGGGAATGCCGAAGGAGAGGATGATGGAGCTGCTGGGCGAGCTCAAGATCATAGACCAGTACGAGGTGCTGCGTTTTAACGCAATGTGGGAGGTCCTCTTGCCGACATAGGAGGACGCGGAAAAGTTGGCAAGAGGAGACGTCGTCTGGAGAGACATAAAAATTCGGCCGGAGTACCTCTCCAAGAGGAGAACAACAGTAATGGTAACAGGGGTACCGTGCTTCCTCATCGAAGAGCAGCTGGGGGCCATCTTATCCCAATATGGCGACGTGGAAGAAATTGAGGCCATAAAGGGACCACGGAATATCCACACCGGGGACTACCGGCTCCAGATGCGGTTGACCCGCAAGGAATTCTTTGGGATCCCCACCCAATTTACCTGTGAGGGCTGGTTGATGGTCGTCATTGTAGAGGGCAAAAGACCACAATGCTGGCAATGCCAGAAAACGGGTCACGTTGCCAGATTCTGCCCTCTAAGGAAGTCAGCAGCAGAGGCGACCAAGAAAACAGAGGAGGAAGCAGGACGGAAATCAAAAGAGGAGACGACGAAAGAGGAAGAAGCAGGGACCAGTAAGTGGAGCACGGTCTCAGCTAGGAAAACAAAGAAGGCCGAGCCGGCTCCACAAACCGTATCAAGAGCTACGGCAACTGCTACAAAAAGGAAGCAAAGGGGCAGCTCCTCGGGCTTCGAGAGCGAGGAGGATAAACATCAAGAGAAGCGAGAGAGGAAGGATGAACAGAAAGACCAGTGCCCTGAGCTTCCAGAAAAAAACACCCCCCAGGAAGAAGTTCAGCTTACCCCTCCCCTGTTCACTACCCAGGATTTAGAAATCGAGCAATCAGGAGCTCCGGAAAACAACATTCAAGAGGCACCAAAAGGCAAACAGCAAGAACTGATAAAGTCGGCGGCCCCTAGGGAAGAAAAGACCAGGAAACTCCCTTTCTGGCCGGGGGAAAAAATATGTGCCGCCGACCTAAGCCATACAGTCAGTGACCTCAACGGCCGACAGAAGAAATTTATGAAAGCACTAGAAGCCCTCAAGGTAGTCGACGGGAAGGAGGTCACTGATCCGCAGAATTTCAGTGATGCTCCATCTCTTATTACCTTCGTCCGGGTGAACAGGGGAGGCAGAGCAAAGGCACTTTGGAGGATGATCGAGGAGGGAAAGACGGCCTTCACAGAAATTAAAATCGTAGACGGGGAGCACCCATCACTCGGCAAGATAGCCAAGCAATGTGAAGGGAGGGTCCCACTTTACGTTCACCCTTCCTTTTATAGGGCACTAAAGATGACATTCCCCCTGGACGTGGGGGGCCTGGCTCGAGACGGACGGCTTACATCCGACCTACTCACGGGCAGTCTCGGTCAGGCCTTCGATGTCCTGTCCCCCGAGGATTTTAGACCCCTAGACGAATACTACTAGGTAGTGGAAACATGGACATGAGCTTAAATCTAGCTAGTTTAAATGCGAGGGGCATGAGATCCCGAAGCAAGGCTGCTCGCGTGCTGAGGGATCTCGTGACCCTTGAGGTAGATGTAGCCACCATACAGGAGACCCACTTTGTTGGGGCTGGGGACTGCGATGTGCTGGTGAACGATTTTGATGTTTACTCAGCATATGGCAGCCTCCGGAGCCGGGGGGGTTTCTGTATTAGTGAGTCGCACTCTGTCTGCGACGGTTACACTTGTCCACGCGGACGCTCATGGGAGGCTGGTCGTGGTAGATGTTGCCGTTAAAAGCAGCGCGTTTCGGATCGTGGCAGTTTATGCGCCTAACTTCCCCAGCGAGAGGGTTTCCTTTTTTCGGCGGGTGGAGGTGTTTCTCTCTTCGGGTCCGGAGCGGGTAGTTTTAATGGGGGACTGGAATGCCATCCTGGACCCCAGCATAGATCAGGTCGGGGGGGTTACAGGGTCGGGGGGGGGGTGAAAGCAGCCTGTCTGACCTGATGGCCTCGTGCGATCTGGTCGATAGGTTCCGTCTGGATCACCCCGGGAGAGAGATGTGGACGTGGCAATCTAACTCGGCCGCCTGTTCAAGTACATACTTGGACAGGATGTTAATTAGAAGGGGCGATATAGATTTCCTATCTTGTCCCACGTTCCACTGGTTAGGTCATTCGGACCACAAACTCGTGTTGGCCCGTTTGAAATTAGGTAATAGGCTGACTGGCTACATATGTATATATATATATATATATATGTATATATATATATATATATATATATATATATATATATAGGTTGGCTGGCTACTGGAAGATGAACGTCTCCTTATTGGAGTTGGTCGACTTCCGGGAGCAGCTGACGACACTAATTCAGAGGGAGTTAGTGGGGGCGGTTACCGGGAGTAGATGGTGGGTTAACCTTAAGGCTACCATTAGGCGCTTTTGTGTCCAATACAGCCAACGCCTCGCGTTAACTAGGGCTCGGACCAAAAGGCACTTAGAGGATAGACTGACCCGGGCGGTGGCAGGGGGGGATTCCCTAGAACTAGCTCTAGTTAAGGGGGACCTCAATCGCTTGGCTAGCGAGCGATATGAAGGTCAGGTAGTTAGGGCTAGGTTAGAAAGAGTCTCCAACGAAGCCGTGAACGTTGATGCTGTTGAGCGTAGGGCCGCCCTAAGACGCGGCTCGGATGGGTACATTCGGGAGGTGAAAAACCTGGAAGGGCGCTCTCTCGTGTCGGCACGGGAGATCTGCAATGGGTTTCGGCAACATTTGGAGGAGCGCTTCACCAAACTACCCAGACTCCGCGGCCAGGAGTTTGGCAGCTATTTAGCTGGCTCGCCCCGCCGCCTGACTGCGGCCCGAGCGGCTAGCTGCGAGGGGATGGTTATGGAGCGTGAGGTCATTACTGCGTTGAAGCAGGTTGGCCACAACAAATCTCCGGGGCTCGATGGTTTGCCCTACGAACTGTTCTTGAGGCTGTCGCCCATGTTTGTGCCCCTTCTGACGGGCGTGTTTAACCACTGGTTTGCCCAGGACTCGATCCCGAGGCAGGTAACCAAAGAAGTGGTCACGCTTCTGAAGAAGGGGAACCAACATGGAGGGGGGAATCTAGACGACTATAGACCCATTACTCTGCTTAACGCAGATTTCAAGATTTTGTCCCGCGTTCTTGCGAACCGACTGCAGGTTGTTATCGGTGACTTGATCGAACCGGATCAGAACTACGCTGTGAAGGGTCGATCGATTCAGAACAATCTGCACTTGATTCGCACGATCTTAGAGGGGTTAGAAGACGACACGGAAGCCGCGCTGATCAATTTAGATCAGTCCAAGGCGTTCGACAGGGTGGACCATGGGTTCCTGAGGGCTGTTGTGGAAACCACCGGCTTTGGTCCGGACTTCCGCAAGTGGATCTCCGCCCTGTATCGTGATCCCGCGGTGGTGGTGCAATTAAATGGTAGGTCGTCGGAGTCCTTTGGGGTCTCCCGGTCGGTGCGGCAGGGCTGCCCGCTGTCGCCTCTGCTATATGTCCTGGCGTTGGAGCCCTTCCTTCGCAAATTAAGGGACGAGGCGGCGAGACCAGTCCTACACGGCATAGCTCTGCCTGGCGGCAAATTTGCCGGGGTGTCCGCGTATGCCGATGACGTCACCGTGTTCGTTGCGCGACGTATCGATATTAAAGTGATGATAGAGGCGATCGCTGAGTATGAAGTTGTCACAGGGGCCGTGATCAATCGTAGCAAGTCCGTTGGCCTGCGGTTGGGCGCCTGGACCGGGGTAAACTCGCTTCCAGGTGTGTTCGGCTGGACTGATGGCCCGGTAAAGATCTTCGGTGTGTGGTTCGGGCCGGACCTCCAGCTGGACAAGAATTGGTCGGAAGTATAGACTAAGGTCGAGTCGTCAGGAGGAGATTGTCCTTGAAGGGTCGCACGGAGGCATGTGCTACGTACGTGTTTCCTCTGATCCTTTACCGTTTATCTGTTCTTTCCCTGCCTGCGGATCGCTGTAAGGCTTTAGAGCGCCTCCTGTTCAAACTTCTTTGGATGGGAGGAAAGCCGTATGTCCGCAGACAGGTCTGTACGCAGAAGCTTAGCTAGGGAGGCTTAGGGATGCCTGATCTGCAAAGTCATAAGCACGCAGAAAGATTTGCGTTCCTGAGTCAGACACTGATGGAGGAAACGCCCTGGGTACCAGTCGTGGAACAGGCTTTTCCACGGCTCATATCCGACCCTGCCGCTGAAGGTCGCAGAAGACCGACGGAGGAAAGGTGTTTCTTGACCGAATGCCGAGCCGCCCTTAGCGCATTGCCGGGGTCCAGTGACCTTGCACGGCATAGGTGGAGGCTATATGAGGAATTAGTGGTGGGGACTGCAAAAGACCCGCTGGTGGAGCGGCTACATCTGTCAAGGGGGGAAGTTCTCTCGCTGTGGAGTTGGGCGCCTGCCAGTAGCCATATTAATAATTCAGAATTCACCATTACGTGGAGGCTAGTCCGGGACGCGCTGCCACTCTTTGGCAAACTAGCCAGGGATTCTCGGGATAGTGAATACTATTATCCCCCATGCCCACGCTGCAATGATGAAGAAGAGGAGGAGACGAGAGAACACGCGTTCTTTCTTTGCAGTGGGGTGCAGAGTCTCTGGGAGTATGTCGGAGAGGTAACGGCTCGCATCGACCCCGAGCGGTCGGTGCCACTTGATTTAGCGTACGTGATCGATAATGTGGACCCGCCGTTTGACAGGAAGAAACGGTTGGTGTTTCTAGCGATCCTAGCAGTAGCTAGGTTAGTGACGTGGGTTTCACGTCTGGACATTGTCCATGAGGAGCGATCTGTTTCTGATCACGATCTGGTTGTTCGTTTTAAGCATCAACTTAAAACGAAAATCAGATGTGATTGGAAAAGATTGCATCGCATGGACTTT